>NC_090445.1:1071482237-1071782237 GCF_031143425.1 Pleurodeles waltl
GACTGTTGAGCCGATACATCTTTAACATCAAAGGCATTAACAGAGCAGCACATACTACAAATGATGCCCATGTTTTTGACACTGAAGTAAATTACCAGATGATATAGGTCCTGCAATACTTCAGCAACAGTTAAAGGTCAGTCACAGAAGGATCTTAGGGAGGCAGACAATCACTACCCCGCACACCATCCGCTGCCATAATCTATTCAGTGTTACTCCTCTCCCATACAATGGCTGGATTGATCAATTTCATATCAACAATGGATTTCCACCATTGGACTTGTTCCCAAGAAACAACCAGCGAAGGAGGAGGAGGCAACAAATGTGTTTCTATATAGATGGAGGCAACCAATCACTGGTAAAGCCAGAGAGTTTTCTGTGACCCAGCTAACCAATGACATTAGGCATCAGCTTCATGGTCACAGATTATTCTCCAGTCTGGAAGTCAACAAGGGTTTATCATCATCATGAATTAGAGGAATTGTTCTTATATCTTAAAACGTTGGGGGTGCACCTGGGCTGGTGCTGATGTAAATAACCTAGTTTTGGCTGCTCTTCTATACATGACAAAGTTATACAACACATCTTCAATTCTTGATGAAACCTTCAAAGGGGTGTGCATCGCACTCGAAGACTAATATTCAGTAAAAAGTGATTTGAATAAACCGTTTCTTAAGTTTTATGAACATGTTTTTCCAACACCTAATGCAACCTGATACAGGCAAGAGTAAGCCCTCACTTTTACATCAGACGAATGCATATACTGTTCCAACGATACCTATAGAAAAAAATATTTTCAGATGTTCTCTCTAGCATTGTTTCAGCAAATTATTTGATCTAAAATGCAAGGTATGTGTGTAAATAATTATTTTGGTTTTAGATTTCCAAGAACCGTTTATCTAAAGGAATGAACTATCCATTTATTTGCACAGCATTTAAGAAACACAGATGCTATATGGATCTTACAAATGGGATAGTAAGTGCTTCACTTCTGAAAATTCAACAAAGTAAAGTTGTTATGAAGGTGCCTAGTACAGACACACAAGAGAGGGAAAACGTAAATGTCTGTGCCATCAAATTTTCTGCTGTAACAAGAGTCCCAGTTTTTCCATGACATACTATAATCATGGGGATTAGCCTTTAAAAACAGACCAAAGGGAAATGTCAACATTATAGCAACATCTTTGCCTAAAGCATCATCTAGATTGCCCGGTGTATGGCAACACACATACTAATGCTCCAGTTCTAAAGATATGAGAGGATTAATTGTTAGAGTGTATGATTCAGAGGTCTCGTTTCTTCAAGCCATTTTATGAAACACCCACAGTTCGCCATTTAGGACGTGAAGGTGCAGGACATTGATTCAGCCAGTGCTGGTTACAGTCAAGCAGACAAGCCCCTTTCAAAAGGAAACCAAGTAGGTCAGCCTTAAGCAACGCCAGTTCTTTATCTGGTTGCCTCACATGCATTGTTGTGTACCTAGAACGAAATACTCAAGTAATAAACTAAGGTTTAGCCATCCACGGAGTCCCTTGTCTGGAGATTTAAGAGATCAGACTAGAGACTTGTGAGACTGATGGTTATGTAAATTCAGCCGCAAGTATGTTATAACTAACAATTAACAAGTTAAATAGTTTGTCCTGATGAAGGAAGAAAAACAGAAAGAAATACATCATCACCAATTGACCCGTGTTAGGTAGGGTGTTTTCCATTGTTTGGAATATAAATCATTGAGACTTAAGTTATTGATTCTATGGACAATGCTAGTACAGCTCCTATCACTAGTAGATTGGACCACTGCAACTCCCCTCCTGTTCAGCTTTCTGCTTTTCTCTGTCATGGGCTGCAGTTGATACAGAATCCAGCTGCCAGACTTATTTTAGGTATCACCAGAACACCAATATCTTTTCTCACCTTCCCATGCTTCCCTAGCTCCCTGTTGGGATCTGCTGCATTTCAAGGTTACATGTCCCCACACCTAACACGCATATGAAGTCCCTCTTTTTCCTTCTCACCGTCCAGTATGGTACATTTTGTGAATATTTTCAAATGTAACAAGCTGTGCACAGGTGGACAAACCTTTTCTGTGATGGCAGCTTAGGCTTGGAAAAGCCTCCTGTCAGTCATTTGTGCAGAATCTTCTGAACTTTCGCAATTGACTAAAAAACACATCTATTCCTTACCCAGACAAAATGGTGTCACATGTTGAATACCACCTTGTATTTTTCAAGTGATTTTCAATGACTCTTAGGGATTACATCAAACAGAAAGATACCTGCATACACTGAAAAAAGCTAATCTGCCTCAATAAGAGCTGTAGTCGTTATTCTGCAAGTGTACAATTATAGGTCAATATAAATGAAAGAAGTGTCTTTCAAGCAAGTGGGTTTTACTCCATAAAAACAACTCAGTGACTCCCTTTGACACCTGATTATTATCAAGTGGTAGTCTGTGGAATGTTACAAATGTCTTAAACTCTTGAAATTGATTTAGGTTCGTAGACAATTGAACTCATTTTAAAACAATTTTGTAAGCTGCTTTACAGAGCTAAAACTGCATCCTTGAAGTAATAATGCTCTGCCTCTCTCATTAAGGTTAAAAGTACTGAAGCATTCTGTGGAAGGCAACATAAACTTGTTTCATGTTTACCCCATTACAAACTTTCATTTTCTCTACTCTATCGCTCATTCTACAAAGAAACCAGTCATAAACTCGATGTGTCTGCTATCTAAAGGACCATGTTGGAGTAATTAAGATGTATTTATTCAAAGCCCCTTCTTGCATATTGTAACCAATCCTACGCCGACACCCAGATTATCATTAAAGTGATTTGTGAGTTACAGTCTTAGTAACGAGCTCACAGACATAGGGTGCTGGATGAAGGGGGATTGGTTACAAAGGATTGTTGGAACAACAGAGGTGATGTTTTCTGTCGTAAAGCGTGGTGCAGTAAACGTTTGCAGCAAGCTTCCAAACTAAGTTCTTCAAGAAAGTAAAATCTCTTGGGGTGTTATTTGACGAGGAATTATTCATGGGTCCTCATATTCCCGCCACTGCTCAAAATGTCATATTTTCATCTAGCATAGTTAAAAAGGAAAATATGTAGCCTCCCTAGATTCAGGATTAAAGACATGTAATCCTGCTTCGGCGGTGACAAACCTTTGTACTGGCTCCCCATTGATCACAGGATAGAATTCAAATGTCTTTGCCTCACACTAAAAACCTGCTGTGCAAGGGTGAGGTTAGAGTGCCCGCTTTGAGTCACTGAGTGATACATAATTCAAGTCACCATTCAATTCCCATCTAAAACCTTTTATTTCACTAGTAATAATTTTGCCCCACTTCTGCATTCACTCTATCACGTTCCCTCATTGGCTTTCTCTCCTACGCTCTCTTTTCAGTCATCCATCACCACTGAGTGCTTTTGAGCTCGCCTAAGGGCAACATAGATTGCTATACAAGAAACCAATACTACATCACATAGGGGGTTATTCTAACTTTGGAGGAGGTGTTAATCCGTCCCAAAAGTGACGGAAAAGTGACGGATTTACCACCAGCCGTATTACGAGTCCATTATATCCTATGGAACTCGTAATACGGCTGGTGGTAAATCCGTCACTTTACCGTCACTTTTGGGACGGATTAAAACTCCTCCAAAGTTAGAATAACCCCCATAATGTGCAAGACGCGATTCTACAGCCTTGTACTTTGTAATAAAGCGAGGAGCTTGTGATTGCAGTAGTAGAGGTAGCTAAAAATGGGCAGTGGGCTGAGGTTAAACAGGGAGAAGTAGTTACTACATAGCATTTGGGTGTCGGGCATTAAATTTGTTATCTCTTGGCACACTCTGGACTTTGACCATCTCAGAGTCAGTGCTTAATTTAGCTGATAGATGTTAGTGGTCCCATCACCCATGGGTGCTGGAAGTAGGGGCGCAGGGATGCTGCAGCACCCCCAGAAATAACCATGCTGGAGTTCTGAAGTTGAATACATAATAAAGATGCCTTTGAATTTTGTCTTTATCTTGGCATGTTTGTTGTGCGTTCAAAGACGGAGGTCAAATGTGAGGTTATTTCTTCTAACAAAATGTTGCTTATTGTTTAACATGGGGGATGGTGTTTACTTTTTATTCTTTGGCAATTAAGTGGGAGGATTACTTAAAGATAACTATGTGACAATCTTTCTGGAGTACAGGGAGTGTGAAAGGAAAGGCTGTAGGGTGTTCTTTTTTTCTAGCACAAAAAAATAAATACTTGTACATGGACTTTACAAATATTTCAAAATATATCAGCAGTTAAAGCACAAATGTAGCACTTTTATGTAATTATTAAGTGTGATGAAAACAAACATATTTAATAGGATCAAAAGAAATCAGGACACTTAGGGCCTCATAACGACCCTGGTGGCATCGCCATAGTTGGACCGCCAGCACTGCCAGATTACGACTTAACGTCTGTCTGGCAGAGCTGGCGGTCCTAATCCACCAGGGCAGTGCTGCAAGGAGCGCTGCCCTGGGGATTACGACTTCATTCTCCGCCAGCGGTTTCATGGCGTTGCAATGTTCACTGTCTGCTTTGCAGACAAAGAACATTGCAACGGATGCTGGTGCATCTTACGCACTACAGCATTGCCGGCAGCTCTATTACGAGCTGGAGACAATGCTGTAGGCTGTTTCCCGCTAACCCAATGGGAAACTCGTAATGGGGTCTGTAGGGAGGCGGCCACACTTGTGGCAACCTCCCTGTTGGGACTTTGGTAGACAAGCTTTTCCATCTACCAAAGTCATAATGACCCCCTTAGTGATGTGCACATTAAAATTACTCATGGTTTCCATACATTGTAGTTTGTGCTCTGTATAGTTGTAACAGTAATACTACATATCTGCGCGGATTTAATGTCCATTTCAGTGAAAAATAAGTTTGTGACAGTGCACCCCAAAATGAACCTCTGGTTATATACCACATCCTTATTAGTCTCCTGCTGAATAGGCATGGGACTTTGTCTACATTTGTTCTTTGCATAATGCTTGGATTTCTCACAATCCATATGGCTTGAGTGCGAAACATTGGTGGCAGCACCCCCACTCTGAAAATTGTTCCAGCACCAGTGCCAATCGTTACTCATATTTTGGTTATGACACTTATTTTTCTTCATCATACTTTGACCCAAATTGAAAGAGACTACACAAAAGGGGAACATTTGGAGGATGTGAAAGACAGAAAAATAGCAAAAACAGAAGAAAACAGCAATGAAAAACAACCTGAAAGAATAAGATAAAGGGGCAATAAGTCTGGTGGTGGATGAAAGAGGTATGAGTTGGAATCAAGACTATGCAGCCTTGGTATTCAGCACACCAACATTCAATACCATTGTCTGCTGGCTTATGAGCAACTTTTGGGCCCCAGCACTTAGTTATTTTACAACTTAAGCACTTCTCATAAGACCGAGTTCGCCCTGGTCTTGGTGATCAATTATCTTCCAGTTCTGCCAAAGCAGATTCTGCCCTTGATTTGCTAGAATTACCTTATTTAATATGGCCTCCAGTAGCCATCTGCTGCTCTGCCTCATGGAAGTAGGGATGCTGGGCACAACTCTGGATTAGATTGAGGTTTATCTTCCTAACAGACCTCAGAAAGTCTACCTAGCTCCTTTTTGCTTAGAATTTAAACATCTTTATCATTAAGTCCCACAACCGTCCTCTCTGAGCCCTACACTCGAATGTTTATATCTTGCTCAGCTTATCTGATCTTACGGAGTTAGGTTTTTGAGCTATGGAGGAGACCCCAAAATCTGATCTCAACTGATGACTATAACCTGGGATGCACCATTAATTTCCAACATTGCTAATCATGGTGGGTAAATGAATGAGTTCAACTCCCTCACATTAAACACTGCTAAGATCAAGGTTCTACTAGTGTAGGGATGCAGTTCACCATCAACCTTTCCTCATAGCCTCTGGCCTCTGAGTTAGCTTCCATAGCCATTCCTGTTTCTTTAGTTCATAACCTTTTCTTTCATCTTGATCAGGATCTTTTCCTTTTGGTCCATTTCAACAAACCATGTTCCTCCTATTTTCTCTTGCCAGAATTTCTCAGAAGGGTTCTTCCTTTTCACCCTGCACGCACCCATCACCTCCTGGTCCAGGCTGCCAGAATTAGCCACCTCAACTATTACAACTCTCTTTTTTTAGGCTCTTTGGCCTTCATACAACCTAAACTTTGCAGCTCACCTTGCGCTGCAGCTTCTTCAATCAATCAGGATTTGTAAACTGTAACAAATCAATGCTGAGTGTCTCAAGGCACTGGAGCTGCTAGGTGCTCCGAGGTGATCTGCTTTATTTGAACAGCCTGGTCTTGAGATCTTCCCTGATTCGCTGGAACGATATGGTGGACCTGAGGTGCAGGAGGATGTTGTGCCAGACTTTGGTCGCCAGGTGTGAGAAGGAGCTTCCTCTGCTGTTGCTTTGGTTGATCTGTGGGTGGCTGCTGGGAAAAGGGAGGTGGATCATAGCTATCTGGTTTGTTGGTGGAAGGTCATGCATTTGTTGATGCATGGTGGTCCTTTGTTTTGCAGGGCTTTGTACGTGTGGGTCTACATCTTGAACTGGCATCTCTTGTGGGTCTGGAACCAGTGTAGCTTCTTGAGGTGGGAGTGGTGTGGGCTTGTCTGGGGAGGTCGAGGATGAGTCTGGCCAATTAGTTTTTTATTGTCTGAAGTCTTTTCAGGAGGCCTGCAGTGATTCTTAAAGAATCCTGTTCTGCCTCATCCTCTGAAAAGCTTGCAGTGGCTAGATGTTGAAAAACAGATAATCTTTAAAGCTATAGGCATGGTCCTTCTCAACCACCAATGTTCTGGCCCAACCCATCTTTAAGCACAGTTCTACTGTTTCTCTCCATAATCTAAACCTGGTCTAGCTCCCTATGTCTCTGTAGTTCCCCAGATCCTTTCTCGTCAGGACACCTTTTAAGTATCAGCCCACTTCACAAGTTTATTTACATTACATCACTGTTAGACTTTTCATCCTTGGTGTGGTCTCCCTTAACTTTTTGCATCTGTTTCCCAGGTTGTCGATGTGTGCTGGACTCTGTATTTGCTTTTTTTGTTACTCTGGGCACTTTACCACCTCTAACCAGTGCTAAAGTGCAAGTGCTCTATACAAAATGTGTGTGTAATTGTTTTATCCATGATTGGCATATTTGATTTACGGGTAAGTCCCTAGTAAATTGCACTAGAGGTGCCCAGGGCCTGTAAACCAAATGCTACTAGTGGGCCTGCAGCATTGGTTGTGCCACCAACCTAAGTAGCTCTGCAATCATGTCTCAGACCTGCCACTGCAGTGTCTGTGTGTGCAGTTTTTAACTGTAAATCGACTTGGCAAGTGTACCCACTGCCAGGCCTAAACCTTCCCTTTTCTTGCATTTAAGGAACCCCTAAGGTAGGCCCTAGGTAGCCCCAAGTTCAGGGTGCAGTGTATGGTTAAGGTAGGACATATAGGCCCTCATTCTGACTTTGGCGGGCGGCGGAGGCCGCCCGCCAAAGTCCCGCCGTCAGATTACCGTTCCGCGGTCGAAAGATTCTGACTTTCCCGCTGGGCTGGCGGGCGGTCACCTTCAGACCGCCCGCCAGCCCAGCGGGAAAGAGGCTTCCACGATGAAGCCGGCTCGGAATCGAGCCGGCGGAGTGGAAGCTGTGCGACGGGTGCAGTTGCACCCGTCGCGTATTTCACTGTCTGCGCAGCAGACAGTGAAATACATGTAGGGGCCCTCTTACGGGGGCCCCTGCAATGCCCATGCCAGTGGCATGGGCACTGCAGGGGCCCCCAGGGGCCCCGCGACCCCCCCTACCGCCATCCGGATCCCGGCGGTCGGACCGCCGGGATCTGGATGGCGGTAGGGGGGGTCGGAATCCCCGCGGCGGTGCAGCAAGCTGCGCCGCCGTGGAGGATTCAATGGGGCCGCGGTACACTGGCGGGAGCCCGCCAGTGGTGCCGGTCCGACCGCGGCTTTACCGCCGCGGTCGGAATCCCCATTGGAGCACCGCCGGCCTGTCGGCGGTGCTCCCGCGGTCCTCCGCCCTGGCGGTCAAAGACCGCCAGGGTCAGAATGACCCCCATAGTAATGTGTTATATATGTCCTGACAGTGAAATATTGCTAAATTCGTTTTTCACTGTTGCAAGGCCTGTACCTCTCATAGGTTAACATGGGGGCTACCTTTAAATCTTATTAAATTGTAGATTCCCTTTGGGAGCGGATAGACATGTGGAGTTTGGGGTCTCTGAACTCACAATTTGAAAATACATCCTTTAGTAAAGTGGATTTTAAGATTGTGTGTTTGAAATTGCCACTTTTAGAAAATAGGCATTTTCTTGCTTAAACCATTTCTGTGACTCTGCCCGTTTGTGGATTCTCTGTCTGGTTCCGTTTGACAGTTGGACTGGTTGCACCTCTCACTAGACAGTGACACAAAGGGAGCTGGGGTGTAGTCTGCATTTCCTGATGAGCCATCTGTGCTAGGAGGGAGGTGAGGAGTGGTCACTCACGCCTGAAAGGGCGGTGCCTACCCTCACACAATGCAGTCTCCAACTCCATGGTGTGTTTCTGGGGCCTGGCCTGGGCAAGGCAGAATTTCACAACCAAGAGAGACTTTGTTTGGAGTAGGCCTATTTCAAAGGGCAAAATGGGCATAAGGAGGGCACCCAAAACCACAGACTTTAGAACACTTCTGGAAACCAAGAGGAACCTCTGCCTAGAGAAGAGCTGAAGAGCTGAGGGAGAAGAGCTGCCCTGCCTGTGACTGTGCTTTGTGGAGCCCTCCTGCAGTTGCTGCTTCTGCCTGTGCTAGAGGACAAAGACTGGACTTTGTGTTGCCTTCCTTCTTGTGAAGAACTCTCCAAGGACTTGATTTAGAGCTTGCCTCCTGTTGTTTGAAGTCTCAGGGACAGCAAGGTCTTCTTTCTGCCAGCACCTGGAGCCTCTGGAGAGACTCCTACTCTGCCAAGTGGTGCCCATCCAGTTCCTGGGACTCTGAGAAGAGAAGCTGGCAGCCCAAGAGTCAGAAATCCACGCACAGACTGCCATGCGGGAAAAAGATCGACGCAACTCCGATCTGCGGCTGAAAAATCGACGTGCCATCGGCTTCGCGGCTGAAAATTTATGCTCACCTGCAACACGACCGGAAGATTGACGCTCGGGTTAGCTGAGGGTGATTCTCTTTTACCCTGACTAGAGTGAGGGTCCTTGCTTCGACAGGGGGTAACCTGACTGCCAACCTAAGACCCCATTTCTAACATTGGTGATCAGCAGTTGGCATTGGACTTGTATTTGTACTTGACATAGTGTTACTGTTTTGAGTTCAGACCACTACGTGACCACATACTACTTGTCTTGTAATTTTTTCTTTTTTTCTTTTTCTTGGATTTTTCCCTACATCCATTTTTGGGGGAATCTTTGATTGACTTCTGAACTTCATTGGGAACTTGTTTTCTGCCTTTCGGAACTTTGCACTTTTGTTGACTTTTCATCACATCCCAATCTGGAGATGCATCAGTTGGAGCTGCTTTTGATCTATAGAAATTAGAGAGCCATACAAAGGCTCAGTTGAAGCAGTTCTGTAAAAGTTTTGACTGTCCCATTAAGAGCTCATCCAAGAAGGAGGAGCTTCAAAAGGCGCTGAGGGCCTGGGTGACAGCCAAGAGCACTCAAGCGCACACAGAGGATGAGGAGGATGAGGAGGAGGAAGAGCATCCCATACACAATGGTATTGTGGGCGGGCCTGTTATGTCCAAGGAGGGGGTCTCATCTCAGGGCAGGTAGCAGTGTCTCATCTAAGGGTCTGACCCCTGAAGAGTTGCAGGACAGACAGGCGGAGAGGGAGTTGGAGAAAATGAGGATGGGCATAGAGGAGAAAATGTTGTTGTTGGCTCATGAGCTCAGCTTGCGGAGGTGTATCAGAGGAGCCAGTCTAGTAGGGATGGTGGCAGCCACATCACAGTGCAGCCTGAGAGGAGGGTGCACATTCCTAAAGATCTTGTGAAGGATTACAAAAGGGAGGACGACATATACTTGTGGTTTAAGGGGTATGAGTCTGCTCTCCATATGAATCTGGTCCCTGTAGCTCACTGGGGGCGGGTCTGTGGTAGCACTTTGAGGTAGAGGGGAGGGATACACTGACAGCCTTAGGGGATGCTCAGAATCTCACCTACTCTAGCATGAAGGATGCCCTACTCACAAGGTATGGTCTCCCCCCTGAGCAGTATAAGGATAAGTTTAGGTCCCATAAGAAGAATGAATCCCAAACATGGTTGGAATGTGTTGATTCTTATTGCAGGTCACTGGGTGGTTGGGTGAAGGGCAGTAAGGTAACTATGTATGAGGGGCTTTACAATCTGAATGCTTGGGAGCACTTGTACAGTTTATGTTTACCAGAGCTGTGCCAGCACTTGATTGACAGTAAGCTGACTGATCCCAGGAAGCTTGCGCAGGAAGCGGACCACTGGGAAAGCACCAGGGTCCAAAAGAGGTATGGGGGAGATCATGCCAAGGGTGGGCAGGGTCCCTCTCAGAAGAAAGGGGGGGGTAAGGGTAAACAGGGGGAGTTCTCTAAAGGGCCCCAAACGGATTCCCAGGGTAAGGATTCCCAACCCCCCCAGTGATAAGAAGCCATGGTTCTCCAAAGGGAAGCCAGTGGCAGGTGGTCCCCCACGTAACTGCTATGCATGTGACCAGGTGGGTCATGTGAGGGGGGGGTACCCAAATGCCCCCAGAGTGCAGCAGCACCCACTGGTGCACAGTCCCAGGGTTTGGCGAGTGTGGCGCTTGGGGTGGAGTTGGTTCCAGGTGGGTGGGAGCCAGCTGAGATGACCCATGTCTCACTAGGGGACAGTGAGATGGTCCGGAGAACCCCCATGCCTGAGAACACTAAGAAGTACAGGCAGTGGGTGACCATCAATGGACAGAGGGTGGAGGCTCTGAGAGACACAGGAGCCAGTGTGACTACAGTGAGGGGTCAGCTGGTGTCTGAAGAGCAGATTGATCCCCGGGTACTTCACCAAGTATTTGCAGTGGACAACTCAGAGCACCTGTGCAGAGTGGCACAGGTTCCCTTTGAAGGGGGGTGGGGGTTCTCAGGTTCCTTGAAGGTAGCTGTGAGTCCAACCATGCCTGTAGATTGTTTGCTAGGCAATGACCTGGAGGATTCCCCTTAGAAGAAGTTGGAACACAGGTCTCACTTCGAGATGTTGGGTCTGCCTGGGTGGGTATGCGTATCCACCTAGTCAATGGCAGCCCGTCAGGGTGGTCAAGAGCCCCTGGAGCCTGAAACAGTGGCCCAGGGGACTGCCAAGAAGAGGAAGGGCAGGGGGTGTGGGAAACTGGCCCCAGATGTTCCCACTGTCGGGGAGGAGGCAGAGCCTGAGGGTGACACCCCGGAGCCTACAGAGGAACAGGTGGCTGAACTGGGTGAGGTCCCTGAGCTGTCGCAGTGGCAGCAGGATGGGGGGCCCACCAGGGAAGCATTTTGTGCAGTACAGATGACATGCCCTACTCTGGAGGGTTTGCGGCAGCAGGCTGCAGACCAGGCGGCTGGCATGGAGCCAGGATCACACCTGATCTATTGGGAGGATGACCTCCTGTATAGTGAGCCTAATGTTCCTGAGCCTGGGTCAGCCCGTGTGCTGGTGGTACCCCAGTGCTTCAGGGCCTTCCTACTGGGGTTGGCTCATGATGTGCCTTTAGCTGGACATTTGGGGCAGGACAATACCTTTGAGAGGCTTGTCACCCACTTGTACTGGCCCCTAATGCGCAGGCACTCAGATGCACATTGCAGGTCTTGCCAGACTTGTCAGGCAAGTGGCAAGAGTGGGGGGAAATGTAAGGCTACCCTCCAACCTTTACTTGTTGTCAGTACTCCCTTTGAGAGGGTAGGTATTGACATTGTGGGGCCTCTGGATACCAAGACAGCCATGGCCAACAGGTTCATCCTGGTCTTGGTGGACCATGCCACCCGGTACCCGGAAGCCATTCCTCTGAGATCAATCACTTCCTCTGTGGTGGGTTGTGCTTTGATGGGGGTTTTTACACGCATGGGGTTCCCCAAGGAAGTCATATCTGATATGGATACCAATTTCATATCCACGTATATGAAGTCTCTGTGGAAGGAGTGTGGGGTAACCTACAAGTTCACCACCCTTTACCACCCCCAAAATAATGTTCTGGTTGAGAGATTCAACCGCACCTTGAAAGGCATGATCATGGGCCTGTCAGAGCCCTTAAGGCGGAAGTGGGACGTCCTCTTTCCATGCCTTCTGTTCGCCTACAGGGAGGTGCCTCAAAAGGGACTTGGTTTAGTCCCTTTGAGCTGATCTATGGCCACCCTGTGAGGTTACCTTTAAGTCTGGTCAAGGAGGCTTTGGAAAAAGCTCCTAGTTTAACCCCCAGGATGTATTCAGTTACACGCTGGCTCTCAGAAACCAGACTGCCCGCTTCAGGAGTCTCGCACAGGAGAACCTGGAAGCAAGCCAGGAGGACATTAAACGCTGATATGACCAGAATGCCACTCTGGTCGAGTTTCAACCTGCACAAAAAGTGTGGGTGATGGCACCAGTGGAGCCTAGGGCACTCCAGGACAAGTGAACTGGGCTATTTGAGGTGGTGGAGCACAAGAGTGAAGTCACCTGCCTGGTGGACTTGCAATCTCCAAGGGTCCTGCATGTGCCTCAAGCCGCACTTTGAGCGGACTGAACTGTCCATGCTCCTTGCGACAGATGATGGGGTGGAGGAGGAGAGTGAGCCTCTTCCTGACCTCCTGTCTGCAGAAGAAAAAGATGGGTCTATGGAGGGAGTGATCCTTTCCCCTCCCTGACTGAGGAGCAGCAGAGTGACTGTCGCCACGTGTTGGGACAGTTTGCTTGACTTTTTTCCCTGATCCCAGGAGTCACACACTTGTGCACACATGATGTGGACACTGGGGACAGTACACCCATTAAACAAAATGTTTACAGTGTAACTCACTGGGTCAGGGCTTGCATCAAGGATGAAGTATCTAAAATGTTAACCTTAGGGGTTATTGAGCATTCCAGCAGTCCTTGGGCCAGCCCAGTGGTATTGGTCCCAAAGGCTGCTGCACCTGGTGCCACTCCAGAACTCAGGTTCTGTGTGGACTACTGGGGGCTCAATGCAGTCAGCAAGACTGACGCACACCCCATCCCCCGAGCTGATGAGCTCATTGACCGGTTGGGAGCTGCCAAGTACCTCAGTGCGTTTGACTTAATGTCTGGGTACTGGCAGATTGCCTTAACTGAGGGGGCCAAAGAGAGGTCAGCATTTTCATCACATTATATATTATCTCATACACAGCAGTTTGTTACCAGAGCAGCTGTTTATTGACTGCAAATTCATATGATACTCATCTGAGGTCTTGCCCTATGAAAACTGGTATGCTATTGTATTGTACTCCACTCTTTGGATGAACACGTCCACTCTAAGCGTTTGAAGCCAGGCGTGTCCTCTCAGCCTTTCATCTATCCCAGGTCGATTGAGTTGGGCAATAATAAGCATAGGTTATTCAGCGCCAGAGTGTCCCACATTTTATTTATGTATTCGTTTCCTCAGGCCAATAAAACTTGCCAAGGCCCTGTAGCGCTCGAGACATTAAAATGAAAGCAGAGGAATGCCAGCTCCTGCAGTGGTGTCGCTGTCATGTGACGATGGCAACCGCAAAGCAGGCGAGAAGCGAGACAAGGGGCTGAATGAGCCGGATACCTGGGCCAGTAATGGAAAACCAGAAAGGAAGGTTTGTTTGTGCGCGTGGATCGGGTTTCCGCTTTAAAAATGCATAGTGCGCCTGCAGTTTCTTCACGCTGTGTTTGAGACGGCTGCATCGAGTGTCTGCGGCAGGCGGGACACCTCTCGGGTGCCTGGAGAGGCAAACACCTCTCTGTAGTGACTACAGCAGTTAGGGTCCCAGTAAGTGTTATTGACAGGAAGAGTCCTTCTCAGCTGTGACTGCAGTAGTTAAGTAGCCGTGTCTCTGGCACACACTGGAACAAGCAGACTGACTTCTCACAGATGTATTTGGGGCAGAAAAGAGTCCCTCTCAGGTGTGTCTGCGGAAGGAAATTAACCTCTCGGGGTGTATGCATTTGGGAAAGAGCTCCCTGTGGTGACTGCAGTAGCTGTAGGTCCCCGTGAGGTGTGTCTGGAGCAGCCAAGTCTCCTCTCGAGTGTCTGCACAAGGCAGAATTCCTCACTGAGCTGCCTACAGCAGGAGTGCCACACACATGTCTATACCCCGGCCCTCTGGCATGTCTGAAGCAGGCAGGCCAGCCAATGGGTGTAGCATACTCACAAGAGGCAGGAAGTGTCTTCGGTGTGTGTTCATGCCTGCAGCAGACAGACTCACTCCCTGGAGTTCAGGAAGCAGTCAGGTCCGGTGTTTGCATTCTGGGCAGGGTGACAGTCTGTAGTGCTTTAGGCTTGGCACCTGTAGGAATACCTGCCTCCTGGCTCTGGTTTCACTAGCTCCTGGCTTCTCGCCGGGACAAAACGCAGAGAGATGTCTGCCTGCACGGGGAGCCCGCAGCAGAGTGTCGAACTGCAGGAGTGAAGAGAGAGAGACCCTCCATACCAACCCCTCCGGGGGCAGCACGAGACACAGGCAGCGCGGGCACAGACCGGAAGTGGCAGCTCCCTCGACAGAGTGAGAACGGCTCTGTCCCAAAGGATGGCGAACAGCCAGGCAGCATCCGCCTCTGCGGATCCGGCGAGGAGCGCCTCCAAGGACACATGGATGGTGAGTGCCTCTTCCGAGTGAGTGAGAGGTGCACGCTTCATACAGACCTCAATGTGGACGAACTGCCCAGGAGGGGTAAAGGGAAAACTGATAAGAACAGCTAATGTTGTAGACGAGTTGGGCAATGAGCAGGTCCATAGGAATTATGCGGCAGGAGAGAACCACATTATATGGCAGGTTCGCCAGATTATGCACCAAGGAAAAGCAAATTGTGTGGCCTAATACGGCATATTTTGTTTTAGTATTAGCTCATTATCTTGGCATTTTTATACATGTTAACACTAGCTGGGCAAAGGTTTCACCTCATTATTACCACTTTAACACCCAACCAGTTCTTTAAGTAGGCATTACTGTGTGGTACTGAATACATGCACCTCTTACATTTCAAAGGGAGTATCTGTACTTTTCAGCACCGCTGTCATGCATTTAATGGGAGAATACCTGCACTTCCCAGCAGCAAACAGGCACTCTAAATAGTGAATACCTGCACTTCAATAATTACATTTACATCACTGAATCAAACTACTGAGATAAGCAACACAAAGGTGACCAGTCAACCTTTGCAAAGGGCTTTCCACTGAGCCGAAGCACATGTTGTCGCCTTTTTAGTAACTTTTGATCTGTTTAAGATAGAAACATTTTTTTTTGCTGAAATCTGCAGATTTTGAAGCCAGTGTTGAAATATTTGCCGAATGCATCTCATCCCTAACTATGCAGAAATTTCCACGGTCACAAATTCACTTAGTTCCTGTGGCTCTAATAATAGCAATAACTGACACTTCAGCACTAAGTAACAATTTACTTTGGGGTTAAATGGCAGTAATGGTAGTAATTGTTAGTAGTATCCCTCTTCTCTCCTAAGTAACAGTAGTAGCAATATAAAAGTTAATAATAAAATAATAATAGTTATCATTATAGGGATTGGCTGACAGGTGAGGTTTAAGAGCTACACAAAATGCAAGCTACTGCATTAATAAATTAGGGGTAATGTGTCTAGAACTTTTTGTCTGTACTATACCTGTGTCGTGAAGAAAAATAGCTATTGCTCCTTCAGTGCTCTAGCTGTTCTATGTGTGAAGTATGATTTGCCTACAGCTGCCCCGCTGTAACCCATAGGTGCCTGAGGCTGCTGTCGCTGCTGCTGGTCACACTGTATCTGTCCTGCCTGAAGAAATCTTGCACAATTGCTTCCCATATGGTGCCTGCACTATGTGAGTGATAAAAGCAGGGGTGTGTGAAATTTGCGTGATTTTATTTTGCGTAATTATACGAAATTACAGGAAAAGTATGCAGAGTAAAAGGTAAATATACAAAACACAAATCCATCATTCAGTGCTACATTTCAGGATGAAATGTGTCTTCAGGTCAATTTTTGACACAAGGATGCATTTTGCGTTAAAGGAATAGAGCAAAACACAATAGCTGCAAATGAAAGGTTCCCGTGTTCTGGCATGCTGTTATTGTGATATCAATTTGCCACAAACTGCAGCGTAATTCTGTGATGTGGCATAATGACATCATTTTGGAAATTTTGCGTAAAAAGCTTAATGGATTATGACTGATTGCTGCTGCTTCTACCTGTTCTGTTATTATGAGAGGGTATACTTGAATTTCTGAAGCTCATCACAGATCAATTTTATTTGAATGTGGTGAGCTTTCTCTGCTGTTCTTATCAATATCTCTTCTGAGTGTAGGTGTGTTTGTGAAGCTTGGTCGGTGGCTGTTCATGCTGTACATATTCTGGGTGAGTGAGTAGGGAGCAGATGTACTAACTTCAAAATATTCCAGGAGAGGGAGGATATGAGTCATAATGCATGACCTTCGTCTCACGTAACGTTATCGGAAGTGACATCAGTTTTAGCAACATTATTAGAAGTAAAATAATCACCACAAATTATATCACCTTCAAAGGCACTATAGATGTGGCACTATGGAAGCCATGAAAAATAAGCATTGACAAAGCCAGTGTATCTTCCCTTTGGGACCCATTGACTTTGCCAGTGGTGAGCCGAATTGCACAGAATCCCGAATGCTGTACTGCATGGGTAAAGTATTTTAAAAAAAAGCCTTTGGTGCCGCCTATGCCATTTTCTAAGTGTGTGCATGCGTGCGCCTATGCAGCAGAACCCTGGTCAGTCACTTGCTTTATTTACACACAATTCAAGCAATAACTTATTTCTGGTTGCTGAACAAACACATTGAATGAGAGACTTTCTAAACAAAAGAAGGTATTTTCCACTTATGAAATGAGACACACGGCACGTTGTATACATGTCACAATATAGGCAGCACAAGGCAAACTTTTTGTGCCTAGTATCATGCAATTTGGGCAAGTAGTTAAGCAGGGAATTGAGTGCAGGTAGTCTTTCAAGAGTTTAATTAAATAATATATGGTGTTAAACTGTGTGCATAAATCAGAAGGAAGTAGGGGATTAACTAGCCAGCTCAATATGCAGTGATGTCACCGGATATCATTGGATGTGCTGCTTTAGGAACTGTCATTACAGCTCTATCAAGCTACTCACTTTAATTTTGTAGCCCCTCACAGTGTGCTGTAACATTAATTGATTTGTGAAGTATAAATGTGACTGGGTGGAGGGAGAAGGGCTTATCTGGACTGGGTAACTCACACAGTTTTTATCCAACCTGCATTTCACTCTCTACGATACAGAAGATAACAGGATGTCAGCGAACACAGCATAAGAAAGATGTGCCTGATTCCCTGTCATCTTAGTTTTGGAAATAGGGGGTTTGGGGTTGGGTGCAAGAGGTAGGGGGACAGGGATGGAACAAGGAACAGGAGGATGTGAGCAAGAGACGAGATGAGAGAAAGATGTGGTGGACGCAAAGACTGAAGATTAAGGGTGCCAAATAACTTATGTACCATCCTAGGGGACCATTAGTCTCAGGAGCAAGAGCCCTCAAGCATCACAATGGATGGATAATATCATCATCGGGAAATGCTCCACACCAAGCTGGCGCTGCAATGCCTGGTGGGCACCCCAAGCGGGAGCTCTAGACCATATTCATATAATCAAAATTGATTAATAATAATCACAAAGGTGCTTTTATTCAAGCAACAGTGCAAAAAAAGAGAGAGGTAGAAAAGGATTTAAAATTGGTTAAACATCTCCCAAACAACATCATAAATTTTAATCAGTGTAGTGAAGATGAAGACCAAGGTTAAAAACAAAACTTGAAAGTCATATATCGAGTGTAATGCTCGTAGTGCTTTCACAAAATGCTAAAGGCTCTGAATGTTTTAAGGGCCTTTAGGAACAGGTCAACATGTTTCGCGTCTGTCGGTCCACCAGGATCCATTGACGCTTCATCAGGACCAAAAAATAACCTCTTCACATAGTATAATGGAGTAAAGAAAAACCACCTCTAATAAGGTAGAAAAACCAATGACTTACATTTAAGTGCATTTGGTTACATCAGGTCACCCTAGAATATAAACATATAGACAGACAGTACACCAAAGAAAAACCCATGAAGTGGTTAGTGGTGCTCAAACACATAAACATTTATGTAGAACAAATGATGGGTCCAAACTAAATAAGTGTAAATGAGCTTACCATCCCCAAATTTGAGAAAGGGCCCCCTGGGAAGCACGTTCCTAGGACTCAGATAGCCACTGAACATAATAAAATAGAAATACAGTTTACCAATCGTATGTATGCTCAATTCACTTAAAATGATTTTAATAAAAGAAAAGAGAAAGGAGCAAATTATCTGTAATGTAATGCAGCCCACAAGTGGGTAGGTCTTGCTAAAACAATTGGAAATCCCACATAAACAAACATGTGACTCTGTTCAATTAAGCCACAGTTATCAGTGTAAAGTCAATAAAAACTGACATCTATATCAATCATCTCAACCCAAATCTCGCCACTGCGTGTCAAACTTACAGTTTGGTTGCTGGTCCATAATTACGGACCTACCCTCTGGAACGGTGTCCCGAATGACAGTCTGCATCGGGCACCGTCAGAGCAATAAATGCGGCGCTGCGAACCCGGAAGAACACTCTCTTCTGGTATTCGCGCGTCTCGAGATAGTAAAAATAAAAGAGAGACTATCCGATTGTAGTCTCTGGAACAAAACAGAAAACGGACAATCGTATCGGAGATACGAGGTCCCTGTCGGGTTGGGGAAGTTTTTCAATTCGGCTCTGATAATAGGGCCAAGTGGACCCTATAAACAGGTCCACAAGAAAACGAGGGGTCATGGTGGAGGCAACTAGCAAGAAAATAAAAAGATTTTTGTGTCGCGCCGCACCGCGCGGCGCGAGCCGAGCGTTCGGCACAAGCCGCGCGTTCGGCTCGGGCCGCGCTTCGCGTCTCTAAGACGCGGCGCGCCCCGAGCCTTTCTTGCACCTTGCGAGGCCCCAGGACTTACTAGGGGCCTCGCGCTGCGCTCTCCCTCCGTCTTGTTGGGGTCTCCTGACCCCTCTTACCTGTCTGGGGACTCCTCTTTCTTCTTTTCTGTCTTTCTTTCTTTTTGGGTCTGTTTTCTCCTCTGTCCTTTATGTCTTTCCCCTTCCCAGGTTACCTCTGTCTTCCCAGCATTCCTCCTTCCCTATTCTCTATGGTTTCTGCTCCAGTCTATTCTATCTACTTTTCCCTATGCAAGATGGTGTCCTTTTTCTTCCTGTGGGTCACTTCCTGTTTTATGGTATTTAAGGGTGTTTTTTCTTTCCCTCTTTGCGCTGCAACACTCTCTGTTTCAGTTAGTGTCCTCGCTCCTGATTTCCTAGCCCTTGGCTCTGGATTTCGCCATTTCTGTGTTACGTCAGTTCCTTTGATTCCTGTTCCTCTGTTCTTGTTCCAGGAATCCCCTGCGAATCTTCTGGGAGGTTTTTTCCTCTTCTTCTGAAGGGGTTTTTTCCCTCTGGCGCTACTTTCTCACGGTCACGGTCTGTCCTTGGCGTTTCCTCGCCTACAGCACCGTGGCTACCAGAAAGAGTCGCCCCTTTTTGGGACAAAGTCGAACCCTCAAGATCCACACCTCAAGATCTGCAAACTCCAGGCGCAAGCAGCACGTGAGTCGTGACAGATTGCAGCGCCTAACCATCCCGACGTCTTCTAACACCATGGAAGACACTGTGGTAGCTGCTGCGGATCCGGATCAAGCTCTGCTAACTACAATTCAGCAACAAGCTCAAGAATTACAGCAACTACGCAGTGAGAATGCTGCGTTGCGACAGGCCTTGGCCTTCCGTAGTGGTGATGTCCCGACGCTCTCCGCCTCTACCCATCGTTTTTCGGGTGAACCAACCAAGCTGCGAGAGTTCCTTGACTCCTTGACAGTGTACTTTGCCTTCCGACCCACCCAATTCTCCCATGACAGAACAAAGGTGGGTTATCTCATCAGTGCCCTATCTGGTCCTGCCTTGGCCTGGGCAACCCCGATGGTATCATCTAACGATCCGGTATTGTCGGACTATTCTGCCTTTGTGAACCGTTTCAAGCTGATGTTTAGTCGCCCGGGATTGGAGGCTTCAGCAGAAGAGGCCTTATGCGATATTCGTCAAGGTTCACAAGAAGTCCTTCAATACATTACACGCTTTCGTCAACTAGCGGCAGAGACCACCTGGGTGGAACGTACTTTGGTGACTTTGTTTCGTAGAGGACTCAAAGAAGAGATCAAAGACGAACTAGTACATTCCACCAGAGTGGAGGATCTTCGTGGCCTGATGGATCAAGCCCTCTCCATCGAGTATCGCCTTCAGGAACGGAGAGCAGAGAAGAGAAAAAGCAGAGGGTCTTTTCAACCAAGCACCTCACGAGTTTTTCCACATCTGTAAAGAAATGGCTCCCTGTTGCAGTTACCCCCCACTTTTTGCCTGATACTGATGCTGACTTGACTGAGAAGAGTGCTGGGACCCTGCTAACCAGGCCCCAGCACCAGTGTTCCTTCACCTAAAATGTACCATTGTATCCACAATTGGCACACCCTGGCATTCAGATAAGTCCCTTGTAACTGGTACTTCTAGTACCAAGGGCCCTGATGCCAAGGAAGGTCTCTAAGGGCTGCAGCATGTCTTATGCCACCCTAGAGACCCCTCACTCAGCACAGACACACTGCTTACAAGCCTGTGTGTGCTAGTGAGAACAAAATGAGTAAGTCGACATGGCACTCCCCTCAGGGTGCCATGCCAGCCTCTCACTGCCTATGCAGTATAGGTAAGACACCCCTCTAGCAGGCCTTACAGCCCTAAGGCAGGGTGCACTATACCATAGGTGAGGGTACCAGTGCATGAGCATGGTACCCCTACAGTGTCTAAACAAAACCTTAGACATTGTAAGTGCAGGGTAGCCATAAGAGTATATGGTCTGGGAGTCTGTCAAACACGAACTCCACAGCACCATAATGGCTACACTGAAAACTGGGAAGTTTGGTATCAAACTTCTCAGCACAATAAATGCACACTGATGCCAGTGTACAGTTTATTGCAAAATACACCCCAGAGGGCACCTTAGAGGTGCCCCCTGAAACTTAACCGACTGTCTGTGTAGGCTGACTAGTTCCAGCAGCCTGCCACACCAGAGACATGTTGCTGGCCCCATGGGGAGAGTGCCTTTGTCACTCTGAGGCCAGTAACAAAGCCTGCACTGGGTGGAGATGCTAACACCTCCCCCAGGCAGGAACTGTGACACCTGGCGGTGAGCCTCAAAGGCTCCCCCCTTTGTCACAGCCCAGCAGGGCACTCCAGCTTAGTGGAGTTGCCCGCCCCCTCCGGCCACGGCCCCCACTTTTGGCGGCAAGGCTGGAGGGAACAAAGAAAGCAACAAGGAGGAGTCACTGGCCAGTCAGGACAGCCCCTAAGGTGTCCTGAGCTGAGGTGACTCTAACTTTTAGAAATCCTCCATCTTGCAGATGGAGGATTCCCCCAATAGGGTTAGGATTGTGACCCCCTCCCCTTGGGAGGAGGCACAAAGAGGGTGTACCCACCCTCAGGGCTAGTAGCCATTGGCTACTAACCCCCCAGACCTAAACACGCCCTTAAATTTAGTATTTAAGGGCTACCCTGAACCCTAGAAAATTAGATTCCTGCAACAAGAAGAAGGACTGCCCAGCTGAAAACCCCTGCAGCGGAAGACCAGAAGACGACAACTGCCTTGGCTCCAGAAACTCACCGGCCTGTCTCCTGCCTTCCAAAGATCCTGCTCCAGCGACGCCTTCCGAAGGGACCAGCGACCTCGACATCCTCTGAGGACTGCCCCTGCTTCGAAAAGACAAGAAACTCCCGAGGACAGCGGACCTGCTCCAAGAAAAGCTGCAACTTTGTTTCCAGCAGCTTTAAAGAACCCTGCAAGCTCCCCGCAAGAAGCGTGAGACTTACAACACTGCACCCGGCGACCCCGACTCGGCTGGTGGAGATCCGACACCTCAGGAGGGACCCCAGGACTACTCTGATACTGTGAGTACCAAAACCTGTCCCCCCTGAGCCCCCACAGCGCCGCCTGCAGAGGGAATCCCGAGGCTTCCCCTGACCGCGACTCTTTGAATCTAAAGTCCCGACGCCTGGGAGAGACCCTGCACCCGCAGCCCCCAGGACCTGAAGGACCGGACTTTCACTGGAGAAGTGACCCCCAGGAGTCCCTCTCCCTTGCCCAAGTGGAGGTTTCCCCGAGGAATCCCCCCCTTGCCTGCCTGCAGCGCTGAAGAGATCCCGAGATCTCTCATAGACTAACATTGCGAACCCGACGCTTGTTTCTACACTGCACCCGGCCGCCCCCGCGCCGCTGAGGGTGAAATTTCTGTGTGGACTTGTGTCCCCCCCGGTGCCCTACAAAACCCCCCTGGTCTGCCCTCCGAAGACGCGGGTACTTACCTGCAAGCAGACCGGAACCGGGGCACCCCCTTCTCTCCATTCTAGCCTATGTGTTTTGGGCACCACTTTGGACTCTGCACCTGACCGGCCCTGAGCTGCTGGTGTGGTGACTTTGGGGTTGCTCTGAACCCCCAACGGTGGGCTACCTTGGACCAAGAACTGAGCCCTGTAAGTGTCTTACTTACCTGGTTAATCTAACAAATACTTACCTCCCCTAGGAACTGTGAAAATTGCACTAAGTGTCCACTTTTAAAACAGCTATTTGTCAATAACTTGAAAAGTATACATGCAATTTTGATGATTTGAAGTTCCTAAAGTACTTACCTGCAATACCTTTCGAATGAGATATTACATGTAGAATTTGAACCTGTGGTTCTTAAAATAAACTAAGAAAAGATATTTTTCTATATAAAAACCTATTGGCTGGATTTGTCTCTGAGTGTGTGTACCTCATTTATTGTCTATGTGTATGTACAACAAATGCTTAACACTACTCCTTGGATAAGCCTACTGCTCGACCACACTACCACAAAATAGAGCATTAGTATTATCTATTTTTACCACTATTTTACCTCTAAGGGGAACCCTTGGACTCTGTGCATGCTATTCCTTACTTTGAAATAGCACATACAGAGCCAACTTCCTACATTGGTGGATCAGCGGTGGGGTACAAGACTTTGCATTTGCTGGACTACTCAGCCAATACCTGATCACACGACAAATTCCAAAATTGTCATTAGAAATTGATTTTTGCAATTTGAAAAGTTTTCTAAATTCTTAAAAGACCTGCTAGGGCCTTGTGTTAGATCCTGTTTAGCATTTCTTTTAGAGTTTAAAAGTTTGTAAAAGTTTGAATTAGATTCTAGAACCAGTTGTAGATTCTTAAAAAGTATTCCAACTTTTAGAAGCAAAATGTCTAGCACAGATGTGACTGTGGTGGAACTCGACACCACACCTTACCTCCATCTTAAGATGAGGGAGCTAAGGTCACTCTGTAAAATAAAGAAAATAACAATGGGCCCCAAACCTACCAAAATACAGCTCCAGGAGCTTTTGGCAGAGTTTGAAAAGGCCAACCCCTCTGAGGGTGGCAACTCAGAGGAAGAGGATAGTGACTTGGAGGAAAATTCCCCCCTACCAGTCCTATCTAGGGAGAACAGGGTCCCTCAAACCCTGACTCCAAAAATAATAGTCAGAGATGCTGGTTCCCTCACAGGAGAGACCAACACCTCTGAAATCACTGAGGATAACTCCAGTGAAGATGACCCCCTGTTAGCCAGGATGGTCAAAAGATTGGCTTTGGAAAAGCAGCTCCTAGCCATAGAAAGGGAAAGAAAAGAGATGGGCCTAGGTCCCATCGATGGTGGCAGCAACTTAAATAGGGTCAGAGATTCTCCTGACATCCTAAAAATCCCCAAAGGGATTGTAACAAAATATGAAGATGGTGATGACATCACCAAATGGTTCACAGCTTTTGAGAGGGCTTGTGTAACCAGAAAAGTAAACAGATCTCACTGGGGTGCTCTCCTTTGGGAAATGTTCACTGGAAAGTGTAGGGATAGACTCCTCACACTCTCTGGAAAAGATGCAGAATCTTATGACCTCATGAAGGGTACCCTGATTGAGGGCTTTGGATTCTCCACTGAGGAGTATAGAATTAGATTCAGGGGGGCTCAAAAATCCTCGAGCCAGACCTGGGTTGATTTTGTAGACTACTCAGTAAAAACACTAGATGGTTGGTTAACTGGAAATGAAGTGTGTGACTATGTTGGGCTTTATAATTTGTTTATGAAAGAACACATTTTAAGTAACTGCTTCAATGAAAAGTTGCATCAGTATCTGGTAGACCTAGGTCCAATTTCTCCCCAAGAATTGGGAAAGAAGGCAGACCACTGGGTCAAGACTAGGGTAACCAAAACTTCCACTGGGGGTGACCAAAAGGAAGGGGTTACAAAAACTCCCCAGGAGAAAGTGGGTGACACTAGAAACAAAGAAAAAGAGTCCTCTGTAGGCCCCCAAAAACCAGAACAGGTGGGTGGGCCCCAAGACACAACCCAAAACAAAGGTGGGTACCAGGGTAAGAACTGGGATGCCACTAAGGCATGGTGCCACAACTGTAAACAGTCTGGGCACCACACCAAGGACACTTCTTGTCCCAAAAACAAACCCCAGAACAAAATTCCAGGGGTAACCAGTGTAGCCATGGGAGATGACTCCTCAGATGAGGAGGTCTTCCTAGCCTTCAACTGGAAACAGGGCCCAACAGGTGAGTTGGAGATTCCAGAGGGAAGTAGACACTTCCACCACCTACTGGTGAATGGAATCCCAACCACTGCCCTGAGAGACACTTGTGCCAGTCACACTATTGTGCATGACAGGCTGGTGCTCTCAAACCAGTACATCCCACGTGAGACTGCCAGGGTAAGAGTTAGCCTAGACAGGGTCACTAAGAGGCCTGTGGCTTTAGTACCCATAGAAGTGGGTGGCACTCTTAGCTGGAGAAGGGTAGTAGTCAGTACAGACCTCCCCCTTGATTGTCTCCTTGGAAATGACTACCCAGAGCTTAGTCAGAGCCCAAGAGAGGAACTGGTCCAGTGCCAGTCCTCTCCCAAGGATTCTGGAAGTCCTGCCTCTGCAGTAAATGCAAGCAGGCCCCAGAAGAAGAAGAAAAGAAAACAGAGTAGGAAGGGTGGACAACCTTTAGCCAAGGTTACAGCAAGCCAAGGAGATTCTGCTCCAGTAGGGGAGAACTCCAAAAATGGCCCTGATAAAGTCCAACCTGACCCACAAGAAATCCTGGCTAGTCAGGCAACTGTTAAACCTGAGTGGGTGGCTCCTCAGCTAACAGAAGAAAGAGTGGAAGAAGGGTGTTTACTACAAGATGTGGTAACCCCCCACTCTAATACAGCAGACAGGCAACCTGAACCCAAAGAGGCCTGTAACTTAGCCCCTTCCCTTTTAGGTGAAGAGCTAAAGGTGTGGTTCTGGGCACTGACAGCTGTCAGTGGCCTCTGCTGGGTGTTAGCCTTTATGGCTGCACTATCCTTAGCATGGTGGTCTGACCCCATGCCAAATAGCAAGTTAGGCCCCCTGACCCTATTGGTCATGGTGGGGTTACTCCAGCTCTGGGTAACCTCTCTGGGTAAACTAGGGGTAACCCTGGCCAAGATAAGGTTAGCAGAGGTGGATACCTCTAAGACCAAAATAGAAAGAATGGGTGGAGACATTGAAGAGGCAGACAAGAGGCAATTCAGACTAGGTCCTATCACCGTGGAAGTAGGTCAGTTCCCCAAAGGGAATGACCTGAACAGAAGGATGTAAGGCAGAGTAGGCCCTGCAACTAACCAGCCTATTTCTCCTACTCTTCCTCGCCTGACAGACTAGGAAGACTCTCCCAGCTTGGGCTGAGTCTCCTGGCCTGTGGGCTGGGGGGGGCTTGTGTAAAGAAATGGCTCCCTGTTGCAGTTACCCCCCACTTTTTGCCTGATACTGATGCTGACTTGACTGAGAAGAGTGCTGGGACCCTGCTAACCAGGCCCCAGCACCAGTGTTCCTTCACCTAAAATGTACCATTGTATCCACAATTGGCACACCCTGGCATTCAGATAAGTCCCTTGTAACTGGTACTTCTAGTACCAAGGGCCCTGATGCCAAGGAAGGTCTCTAAGGGCTGCAGCATGTCTTATGCCACCCTAGAGACCCCTCACTCAGCACAGACACACTGCTTACAAGCCTGTGTGTGCTAGTGAGAACAAAATGAGTAAGTCGACATGGCACTCCCCTCAGGGTGCCATGCCAGCCTCTCACTGCCTATGCAGTATAGGTAAGACACCCCTCTAGCAGGCCTTACAGCCCTAAGGCAGGGTGCACTATACCATAGGTGAGGGTACCAGTGCATGAGCATGGTACCCCTACAGTGTCTAAACAAAACCTTAGACATTGTAAGTGCAGGGTAGCCATAAGAGTATATGGTCTGGGAGTCTGTCAAACACGAACTCCACAGCACCATAATGGCTACACTGAAAACTGGGAAGTTTGGTATCAAACTTCTCAGCACAATAAATGCACACTGATGCCAGTGTACAGTTTATTGCAAAATACACCCCAGAGGGCACCTTAGAGGTGCCCCCTGAAACTTAACCGACTGTCTGTGTAGGCTGACTAGTTCCAGCAGCCTGCCACACCAGAGACATGTTGCTGGCCCCATGGGGAGAGTGCCTTTGTCACTCTGAGGCCAGTAACAAAGCCTGCACTGGGTGGAGATGCTAACACCTCCCCCAGGCAGGAACTGTGACACCTGGCGGTGAGCCTCAAAGGCTCCCCCCTTTGTCACAGCCCAGCAGGGCACTCCAGCTTAGTGGAGTTGCCCGCCCCCTCCGGCCACGGCCCCCACTTTTGGCGGCAAGGCTGGAGGGAACAAAGAAAGCAACAAGGAGGAGTCACTGGCCAGTCAGGACAGCCCCTAAGGTGTCCTGAGCTGAGGTGACTCTAACTTTTAGAAATCCTCCATCTTGCAGATGGAGGATTCCCCCAATAGGGTTAGGATTGTGACCCCCTCCCCTTGGGAGGAGGCACAAAGAGGGTGTACCCACCCTCAGGGCTAGTAGCCATTGGCTACTAACCCCCCAGACCTAAACACGCCCTTAAATTTAGTATTTAAGGGCTACCCTGAACCCTAGAAAATTAGATTCCTGCAACAAGAAGAAGGACTGCCCAGCTGAAAACCCCTGCAGCGGAAGACCAGAAGACGACAACTGCCTTGGCTCCAGAAACTCACCGGCCTGTCTCCTGCCTTCCAAAGATCCTGCTCCAGCGACGCCTTCCGAAGGGACCAGCGACCTCGACATCCTCTGAGGACTGCCCCTGCTTCGAAAAGACAAGAAACTCCCGAGGACAGCGGACCTGCTCCAAGAAAAGCTGCAACTTTGTTTCCAGCAGCTTTAAAGAACCCTGCAAGCTCCCCGCAAGAAGCGTGAGACTTACAACACTGCACCCGGCGACCCCGACTCGGCTGGTGGAGATCCGACACCTCAGGAGGGACCCCAGGACTACTCTGATACTGTGAGTACCAAAACCTGTCCCCCCTGAGCCCCCACAGCGCCGCCTGCAGAGGGAATCCCGAGGCTTCCCCTGACCGCGACTCTTTGAATCTAAAGTCCCGACGCCTGGGAGAGACCCTGCACCCGCAGCCCCCAGGACCTGAAGGACCGGACTTTCACTGGAGAAGTGACCCCCAGGAGTCCCTCTCCCTTGCCCAAGTGGAGGTTTCCCCGAGGAATCCCCCCCTTGCCTGCCTGCAGCGCTGAAGAGATCCCGAGATCTCTCATAGACTAACATTGCGAACCCGACGCTTGTTTCTACACTGCACCCGGCCGCCCCCGCGCCGCTGAGGGTGAAATTTCTGTGTGGACTTGTGTCCCCCCCGGTGCCCTACAAAACCCCCCTGGTCTGCCCTCCGAAGACGCGGGTACTTACCTGCAAGCAGACCGGAACCGGGGCACCCCCTTCTCTCCATTCTAGCCTATGTGTTTTGGGCACCACTTTGGACTCTGCACCTGACCGGCCCTGAGCTGCTGGTGTGGTGACTTTGGGGTTGCTCTGAACCCCCAACGGTGGGCTACCTTGGACCAAGAACTGAGCCCTGTAAGTGTCTTACTTACCTGGTTAATCTAACAAATACTTACCTCCCCTAGGAACTGTGAAAATTGCACTGTGTCCACTTTTAAAACAGCTATTTGTCAATAACTTGAAAAGTATACATGCAATTTTGATGATTTGAAGTTCCTAAAGTACTTACCTGCAATACCTTTCGAATGAGATATTACATGTAGAATTTGAACCTGTGGTTCTTAAAATAAACTAAGAAAAGATATTTTTCTATATAAAAACCTATTGGCTGGATTTGTCTCTGAGTGTGTGTACCTCATTTATTGTCTATGTGTATGTACAACAAATGCTTAACACTACTCCTTGGATAAGCCTACTGCTCGACCACACTACCACAAAATAGAGCATTAGTATTATCTATTTTTACCACTATTTTACCTCTAAGGGGAACCCTTGGACTCTGTGCATGCTATTCCTTACTTTGAAATAGCACATACAGAGCCAACTTCCTACAACATCGTTCTGAGGAACCTCGCCCTCCTGTCAGAGACACCGAAGGAGAACCCATGCAGGTGGATACAACTCGAGGCCCTCTCTCCCCTAGCGAACGAGAAGAAAGACGAAAGAAGGGGTTGTGTTTATACTGCGGATCTGCCGGCCACATACTGCGTACCTGTCCAGTACGTCCATCAAGGCCATCGGGAAACGCCGCTTCCCGTCCTCTGTAAGAAGGGAGGGGACGGGATTAGCAGCCATACCTTCCATCAGTTCTTTCAACGACAATACCACATCCTTGTTCACTTTACCAGTAATGTTACAATTACCTGATGGCCGTCTAGAGAAGACTATGGCACTACTAGATTGTGGAGCTAGTGGCATTTATATGGATAAGAAGTGGGCCACCACTCAACAAGTTCCTATACAACCTAAGGAGGTTCCAGAACAAGTTCACACGGTGGATGGATCTTTGATATCATCGGGTCCAGTAGATACAACTACCCTGATGCTAAATCTACAGATCAGTAACCATCAGGAACACATTTCCTTTGATCTTATAACTTCCCCCAACCATACCATCATTCTTGGAATCCCGTGGTTCATCAGACATAATCCATATGTGAACTGGGCTACCCGGACGGTTTCCTTGTCTTCACAGTTCTGTCACGAGCACTGTTTTGCTTCAGACAAGTATTGGTCGCCTAAGAGGTCAATTATCACGGAGGGCACCACCGGTTCGACCATAAATACAGTCCAAGGAGTTCCTGAACACTATTTGGAATTTCAAGATGTCTTCCAAAAACCTTCCAAACCTGTGTTACCTCCACATCGAGATTACGATTGTGCTATTCCCTTGGAACCTGGCACTATCGTTCCTTTTGGCAGGATGTATTCCCTCACGGAAACTGAAAAGGAAGTACTAAAGGAGTATTTGGATGAAAATATTCAAAGTGGGCTTATTGTTCCATCGTCTTCTCCGGCTGGGGCTCCTCTCTTTTTCGTACCCAAGAAGACAAAGGACCTTCGCCCTTGCCTGGATTTTCGAGGCCTGAATAAAATAACTATTAAAGATCGTTATCCTTTGCCTCTCATAAGGGACATTTTAGAGGCAGTCAGAGGGGCTCAACGGTTTACCAAACTAGATCTACGGGGAGCCTATCACCTCTTACGCATTAAAGAAGGAGATGAGTGGAAAACGGCCTTTAGGACTCCATTTGGTCATTTTGAATACAGGGTAATGCCTTTCGGTCTTACTAATGCCCCGGCAATTTTTCAGAGATTTATGGACTCAGTATTCTCGGATCTCCTGAATCAGACAGTTGTAATCTACCTTGATGATATTCTTATTTATTCCAGAAATCCCAAACTCCATTCTTCCCATGTTAAACAAGTTCTTCAACGACTCCGGGCACATCAACTGTTTTGCAAACCCGAAAAGTGTGAGTTTGACCAGACAGAAGTCAAATATCTAGGATATCATTTAAGTACCACCGGAGTAGCCATGGATCAAGAAAAGGTGCAAGCTATCCTAGATTGGCCTTCTCCATCCTCCATTAAAGAAACACAATGCTTTCTAGGATTGGCGAACTTCTATCGACAATTCATCGCAGACTTTGCTAAACAAACTAGCCACATAACTCACACTTTAAAGAAGGAAAATCTTATTAAAGGGTTTGTCTGGACTAAAACTGCTGAAACAGCTTTTCAAGAATTAAAGAAGGCATTTACACAAGCTCCCATCTTAAGACATCCAGATACCAACAAACGATTTATTGTCGTCACCGATGCTTCTGAAAAAGCCATTGGTGCCGTTCTACTCCAACAACAAGAAGACGATGGTCTTGAACATCCTGTTTTCTATTTATCTCATATACTCTCTATTGCAGAACAACATTACTCAGTATTGGAAAGAGAATTGTTGGCTCTGAAAACAGCTTGTATTGAATGGAGGCAGTTTCTGATGGGTTCCAAGGAACCTTTTGAAGTGAGAACAGACCATCGAAACTTACAATGTTTACGAAATTTCGTATGCCAAAATAGTCGTCAAGCTCGTTGGGCCTTCTTCTTCAGCCAGTATGATTTCTGCATTACATATATTCCTGGCTCCCAAAACATTCTGGCTGATGCTCTATCACGTCGTTATCCAGATTGTACTCCTGTCCCAGCTCAACCCCTACTGGAACCTAGTAAGATCATTGGGGTAGCCCAGTCTTTTCTGGAGGAGGTACAACTGGAGTACCCCAATCTATCTGATGATGAAATAGAGGACTTAAGGCCTCTTTTACATAAGAGACAAGGATACTATTATTATCACGATCTGTTATTCATCCCCACTAACAGAGTGAGAGAAAAGGCATTACAAATGTGTCATGATTCACCGGTTGCTGGTCATAGAGGCATCAAGGCCACGCAAGAACTGTTATCCCGATTTTTCTGGTGGCCTACTTGGAAAAAAGACATTGAAACATACGTTCAGGCTTGTCCCACATGCGCTCAAGTCAAGATTCCCCGAACCAGGCCTGCGGGTTTACTACAGCCCTTGCCGGTTCCGCCAACTCCATGGCACACCATCTCCACCGATTTCATGTGTTCGTTACCACTCTCAGCAGGAAACCGAGTAATCATGGTCACTGTGGACTCTTTTACTAAGATGGCTCACTTCACTGCCTTGAAAAAACTACCTACATCCCAAGAATTAAGCCAGATATTCATTGAACATATCTTCCGTCTTCATGGACTCCCTCATACTCTTATATCTGATAGAGGTCCTCAGTACATTTCCCGGTTCTGGAGGTATTTTTGTAAGACACTAAACATCGATAGAGCTCTGTCATCGGGCTTCCATCCCCAGACCAATGGACAGACCGAGCGTCTGAACCAGGGCTTAGAACAATACCTTCGTTGTTTTTGCAACTCAACTCAAAGCAACTGGAACACTTATCTCCCTATCGCTGAGTTCTCTTATAATAACTCAGTCCATAGTGCCTCCAAGACCACTCCTTTTTTCTGTTCTTATGGTTTTCATCCTACCTCTTTTCCTACTTCTTCTCTGTCTCCCACTCCCTTACCCGCTATTACTCATTTTTCCAAACGTCTTCTACAAATCCATAGACTGATTCGTTCTAATCTCTTACACACCAAGAGATATATGAAGAAAGTAGCAGACAAGAAACGTAGGGCAACTCCGGACTACCTTCCACAGGATAAAGTTTGGCTTTCTTCTAAATTCTTACCCTCACGTCTTTCTCAGAACAAATTCACACCTCGCTATTACGGGCCTTTCCGTATTCTCCAGTTGCTTAATCCCGTCACTGTCCGTCTTCACTTGCCTCACACATGGAAGATTCATCCAGTCTTCCATGTCTCCCAACTCAAACCTTATGTACCAGATCCGTACTCCCGTCAGTTTTCCTGTCCTCCTCCTGTCTTAGTGGATGATGTTCCTGAATATGAGGTTCAGGAGATTTGTGACTCTCGTCTTTTTCACACCCGTCTGCAGTATCTGATTCATTGGAAGGGTTATCCTCTCAGTGAGTGTTCTTGGGAAGATGCATCTTCTGTTCATGCTCCTCTTCTGACTCAGCGCTTTCACCGTTTATTTCCTTTCAAACCAGGGCCTTCGGGAGGGGGGCCTACTGTCGCGCCGCACCGCGCGGCGCGAGCCGAGCGTTCGGCACAAGCCGCGCGTTCGGCTCGGGCCGCGCTTCGCGTCTCTAAGACGCGGCGCGCCCCGAGCCTTTCTTGCACCTTGCGAGGCCCCAGGACTTACTAGGGGCCTCGCGCTGCGCTCTCCCTCCGTCTTGTTGGGGTCTCCTGACCCCTCTTACCTGTCTGGGGACTCCTCTTTCTTCTTTTCTGTCTTTCTTTCTTTTTGGGTCTGTTTTCTCCTCTGTCCTTTATGTCTTTCCCCTTCCCAGGTTACCTCTGTCTTCCCAGCATTCCTCCTTCCCTATTCTCTATGGTTTCTGCTCCAGTCTATTCTATCTACTTTTCCCTATGCAAGATGGTGTCCTTTTTCTTCCTGTGGGTCACTTCCTGTTTTATGGTATTTAAGGGTGTTTTTTCTTTCCCTCTTTGCGCTGCAACACTCTCTGTTTCAGTTAGTGTCCTCGCTCCTGATTTCCTAGCCCTTGGCTCTGGATTTCGCCATTTCTGTGTTACGTCAGTTCCTTTGATTCCTGTTCCTCTGTTCTTGTTCCAGGAATCCCCTGCGAATCTTCTGGGAGGTTTTTTCCTCTTCTTCTGAAGGGGTTTTTTCCCTCTGGCGCTACTTTCTCACGGTCACGGTCTGTCCTTGGCGTTTCCTCGCCTACAGCACCGTGGCTACCAGAAAGAGTCGCCCCTTTTTGGGACAAAGTCGAACCCTCAAGATCCACACCTCAAGATCTGCAAACTCCAGGCGCAAGCAGCACGTGAGTCGTGACATTTTGATACATTAAAAATAATCGTGTATGTTACATCATAAAGCAGGGATAAAGGTATACTCCCACCATATAAACGCTGGTATGTGAATGTATTAACCAGTGTCTGGGCTACACTATCTCTAAAAGAAGACTATGATGTGTAGTAAACCACAAAGTCATTATAATAAAAGGAGGTAGTAGTCAGCTTTTTAGGAGGACATGATAGCGTATAGATCATTCATCCTCGTAAGGAGAGGGACGGCCAGGGGATGTCATCATTTAACCCACGTAAGTGAGTGCCCAATTTGTACACCCATCTTTGTTCAATCCTGAACAGTGTCCCGGGCAGATCAGACCGCATGGTAGGTGCTTCTATTACCACCCACCATAGGTCGTCCGGGGAGTGTGGAAATTCTAAAAAATGAGCACTAAGTTTAGTTGTTGTTCTTTTGCATCTAATGTTGCTTCTATGTTCATTGATACGTAACTTTACGGGTCTAGTTGTCATCCCAATATAACGTAAATCACAAGGGCATGTAATCATGTAGATACAATTCCTAGTGTTACAATTGGTGTGTTTTTTTAGGCGCCAAATACCCGCAGGATCCAAATTAAGAGTCAGTAGATGTCTGGTAAGGGGGCACACATTACAATTCCCGCACGGATGGTGTCCTTCCACAGGGGGAAGGTTCCATAGCGTCGTTTGGGTAGGTATGTCTCTTTGGACTCGTGGGCGTGTATGGACCACAAGATCTTTAATGTTTGCTGTGCGTTTAAAAGCAAACAATGGTCTACTTATATCATGACCCACACTAGTGAGGATTGCCCATCTCTTATTAATCAATTTCTTGATTATGTTTGATAAAGGAGTGTAAGTAGAAACACATGTTAATCTGGTTTGTGGTTTCTTCTCAATGTTGGCTAACAAAGAATCCCTGTTATTATTTCTGGCTCTCTTACGAGCCTGGTTGACCATCTTAGGGGGATAATGACGGTCAAAAAGTTTACTTTGGAGGGAAGTAGCCTGTTGGTCAAATTCACGGGACGTACTGCAATTGCGTCTCAACCGTAAAAACTGGCCGACCGGTAAATTATCCCTCAAAGATTTAGGGTGGTGACTCTCGTAGAGGAGAAGAGAGTTGCGGTCAGTGGGTTTTTGATATACGCTGGTGGATAATTTACCCTCATTAATGGTAATCATTAAGTCCAGAAAAGGTAGACAACTAGAAGATACAGTGGCAGTAAATTTCAAAAAGGGATCCAAGGTGTTGACCCAGGTTGTGAAGTTATCTGCCAAAGTCAGTGGGCCCTGCCAAATAATCAGAATGTCGTCTATGTAACGACGCCATAATGTAATATGGTTATGAAAGGGGTTAGTGGTGGGTAAGATATGAGTCTTTTCAAAATCGTACATATATAGGCAAGCCAGACTAGGAGCGAATGTGCTACCCATGGATGTTCCTTGTATCTGGTGGTAAAGTTGATCCTCAAAAAGGAAAAAGTTTTCAGTCAAGGCCAGTCTTGCACATTGCATGATGAAAGGCACAGGTGAAGAGAGATTGGTTGATACTGCTTGTAGGGCTGTCTCGACAACCTGTAAAGTCATTTCTTGTGGAATGTTCGTATAAAGTGCCTCCACATCCAGAGTAATGATGCCTTGTACAGTCTCAGAGTTATTGATAATTTCAATTAAATTAAGGACATCTTTTGTGTCTTTCAAGTAGGTTGAAGAATCCTTGACTAATGGTTGCAAAAAATAGTCACAAAAAATTGATAATGGTTCCAGGACTGAACCCAACCCGGAAACAATGGGGCGACCTGGAGGTGGTATCCTACCCTTGTGGATCTTGGGTAAGCTATAAAAATATGGAATTCTAGGATGGCTAGTATCCAGGAATTCAGCCTCCTTAGGTGAAATCCACTGATTGTTCCTGGCTTCTTCAATCAAGCATCTGATCTGAGTCTGTAATCTAGTAGTAGGATCATGTATTATTTTGGCATAATAAGAGGAGTCACTCAAGAGGCGTAGGCACTCATCCCTATAGTCGGTAGAATTCATGACCACAATCGTCCCACCCTTGTCAGCTTGCTTGATGGTTATATCGGGATCTGATGACAAAGATGACAGAGCCCTCTTCTCTTTGTTCGGAATGTTGATAAATGCCTGTTTAGGATGTAGTTTATCTAGGTCAGCTAACACTGCTCTTTCAAAGGTTAAGACCTCACTAGGCATTGTGAGTGATGGTGGAAGAAAGGTTGAAGGTTTTTTTAGGCCAGAATCTGATGGGGGAGGTTCCACTGGTTTATCCTTAAAAAAGAAATGTAGGCGTATCTTTCGGAAAAACTGGGCCAATTCAATGTGAAGTCGGAAAAAATCTTCATCCGGGGTAGGAACAAACCCTAAACCTCTGTTCAGTACATTAATCTCATCCTCCGTCAGTTGTCTAGTCGACAAATTAACGACTAGGTTCTTGTCGGGGTTTCGTGGTTTGGCTCCTGGTGATCATCCGAGGTTCCTCTCTGGACCATTGGATGTGTCTGCCTCTTCCTCTCCTTCTGCCTCTGCCTCTGCCCCGGCCTCTGCCTAAAAAAGGTACAAATGGCATCATTTGGCGTGGCTGGAAGAAGGGATAAGGTGGTTGCCAGGGCATTGGTTGATGCATTGGATACGAGGGATAATTATAAAAAGGTTGGGGTTGATTATCGTCTGTACTCCAACCATCAGATGATGATCCGCTACTATAATTCCTAGATTTTTTGAGGGAGGAGGTAGATTCATCAGATGAACGGGACTGATTGTCCACATCATAGTCTTCTTTTATATAAGCTGGGGGTCGCGTAACTAGTTAGCATGGAGGAGTCTCGTTCGTTATCGGAATTAACCAGACAAATCGCTCCACCAACTAAGAACGGCCATGGAGACTCCTCCATGCTAACTAGTTACGCGACCCCCAGCTTATATAAAAGAAGACTATGATGTGGACAATCAGTCCCGTTCATCTGATGAATCTACCTCCTCCCTCAAAAAATCTAGGAATTATAGTAGCGGATCATCATCTGATGGTTGGAGTACAGACGATAATCAACCCCAACCTTTTTATAATTATCCCTCGTATCCAATGCATCAACCAATGCCCTGGCAACCACCTTATCCCTTCTTCCAGCCACGCCAAATGATGCCATTTGTACCTTTTTTAGGCAGAGGCCGGGGCAGAGGCAGAGGCAGAAGGAGAGGAAGAGGCAGACACATCCAATGGTCCAGAGAGGAACCTCGGATGATCACCAGGAGCCAAACCACGAAACCCCCGACAAGAACCTAGTCGTTAATTTGTCGACTAGACAACTGACGGAGGATGAGATTAATGTACTGAACAGAGGTTTAGGGTTTGTTCCTACCCCGGATGAAGATTTTTTCCGACTTCACATTGAATTGGCCCAGTTTTTCCGAAAGATACGCCTACATTTCTTTTTTAAGGATAAACCAGTGGAACCTCCCCCATCAGATTCTGGCCTAAAAAAACCTTCAACCTTTCTTCCACCACCACTCACAATGCCTAGTGAGGTCTTAACCTTTGAAAGAGCAGTGTTAGCTGACCTAGATAAACTACATCCTAAACAGCCATTTATCAACATTCCGAACAAAGAGAAGAGGGCTCTGTCATCTTTGTCATCAGATCCCGATATAACCATCAAGCAAGCTGACAAGGGTGGGGCGATTGTGGTCATGAATTCTACCGACTATAGGGATGAGTGCCTACGCCTCTTGAGTGACTCCTCTTATTATGCCAAAATAATACATGATCCTACTACTAGATTACAGACTCAGATCAGATGCTTGATTGAAGAAGCCAGGAACAATCAGTGGATTTCACCTAAGGAGGCCGAATTCCTGGATACTAGCCATCCTAGAATTCCATATTTTTATAGCTTACCCAAGATCCACAAGGGTAGGATACCACCTCCAGGTCGCCCCATTGTTTCCGGGTTGGGTTCAGTCCTGGAACCATTATCAATTTTTTGTGACTATTTTTTGCAACCATTAGTCAAGGATTCTTCAACCTACTTGAAAGACACAAAAGATGTCCTTAATTTAATTGAAATTATCAATAACTCTGAGACTGTACAAGGCATCATTACTCTGGATGTGGAGGCACTTTATACGAACATTCCACAAGAAATGACTTTACAGGTTGTCGAGACAGCCCTACAAGCAGTATCAACCAATCTCTCTTCACCTGTGCCTTTCATCATGCAATGTGCAAGACTGGCCTTGACTGAAAACTTTTTCCTTTTTGAGGATCAACTTTACCACCAGATACAAGGAACATCCATGGGTAGCACATTCGCTCCTAGTCTGGCTTGCCTATATATGTACGATTTTGAAAAGACTCATATCTTACCCACCACTAACCCCTTTCATAACCATATTACATTATGGCGTCGTTACATAGACGACATTCTGATTATTTGGCAGGGCCACTGACTTTGGCAGATAACTTCACAACCTGGGTCAACACCTTGGATCCCTTTTTGAAATTTACTGCCACTGTATCTTCTAGTTGTCTACCTTTTCTGGACTTAATGATTACCATTAATGAGGGTAAATTATCCACCAGCGTATATCAAAAACCCACTGACTGCAACTCTCTTCTCCTCTACGAGAGTCACCACCCTAAATCTTTGAGGGATAATTTACCGGTCGGCCAGTTTTTACGGTTGAGACGCAATTGCAGTACGTCCCGTGAATTTGACCAACAGGCTACTTCCCTCCAAAGTAAACTTTTTGACCGTCATTATCCCCCTAAGATAGTCAACCAGGCTCGTAAGAGAGCCAGAAATAATAACAGGGATTCTTTGTTAGCCAACATTGAGAAGAAACCACAAACCAGATTAACATGTGTTTCTACTTACACTCCTTTATCAAACATAATCAAGAAATTGATTAATAAGAGATGGGCAATCCTCACTAGTGTGGGTCATGATATAAGTAGACCATTGTTTGCTTTTAAACGCACAGCAAACATTAAAGATCTTGTGGTCCATACACGCCCACGAGTCCAAAGAGACATACCTACCCAAACAACGCTATGGAACCTTCCCCCTGTGGAAGGACACCATCCGTGCGGGAATTGTAATGTGTGCCCCCTTACCAGACATCTACTGACTCTTAATTTGGATCCTGCGGGTATTTGGCGCATAAAAAAACACACCAATTGTAACACTAGGAATTGTATCTACATGATTACATGCCCTTGTGATTTACGTTATATTGGGATGACAACTAGACCCGTAAAGTTACGTATCAATGAACATAGAAGCAACATTAGATGCAAAAGAACAACAACTAAACTTAGTGCTCATTTTTTAGAATTTCCACACTCCCCGGACGACCTATGGTGGGTGGTAATAGAAGCACCTACCATGCGGTCTGATCTGCCCGGGACACTGTTCAGGATTGAACAAAGATGGGTGTACAAATTGGGCACTCACTTACGGGGGTTAAATGATGACATCCCCTGGCCGTCCCTCTCCTTACGAGGATGAATGATCTATACGCTATCATGTCCTCCTAAAAAGCTGACTACTACCTCCTTTTATTATAATGACTTTGTGGTTTACTACACATCACAGTCTTCTTTTAGAGATAGTATAGCCCAGACACTGGTTAATACATTCACATACCAGCGTTTATATGGTGGGAGTATACCTTTATCCCTGCTTTATAATGTAACATACACAATTATTTTTAATGTATCAAAAATCTTTTTATTTTCTTGCTAGTTGCCTCCACCATGACCCCTCGTTTTCTTGTGGACCTGTTTATAGGGTCCACTTGGCCCTATTATCAGAGCCGAATTGAAAAACTTCCCCAACCCGACAGGGACCTCGTATCTCCGATACGATTGTCCGTTTTCTGTTTTGTTCCAGAGACTACAATCGGATAGTCTCTCTTTTATTTTTACTATCTCGAGACGCGCGAATACCGGAAGAGAGTGTTCTTCCGGGTTTGCAGCGCCGCATTTATTGCTCTGACGGTGCCCGATGCAGACTGTCATTCGGGACACCGTTCCAGAGGGTAGGTCCGTAATTATGGACCAGCAACCAAACTGTAAGTTTGACACGCAGTGGCGAGATTTGGGTTGAGATGAGTGATATAGATGTCAGTTTTTATTGACTTTACACTGATAACTGTGGCTTAATTGAACAGAGTCACATGTTTGTTTATGTGGGATTTCCAATTGTTTTAGCAAGACCTACCCACTTGTGGGCTGCATTACATTACAGATAATTTGCTCCTTTCTCTTTTCTTTTATTAAAATCATTTTAAGTGAATTGAGCATACATACGATTGGTAAACTGTATTTCTATTTTATTATGTTCAGTGGCTATCTGAGTCCTAGGAACGTGCTTCCCAGGGGGCCCTTTCTCAAATTTGGGGATGGTAAGCTAATTTACACTTATTTAGTTTGGACCCATCATTTGTTCTACATAAATGTTTATGTGTTTGAGCACCACTAACCACTTCATGGGTTTCTCTTTGGTGTACTGTCTGTCTATATGTTTATATTCTAGGGTGACCTGATGTAACCAAATGCACTTAAATGTAAGTCATTGGTTTTTCTACCTTATTAGAGGTGGTTTTTCTTTACTCCATTATACTATGTGAAGAGGTTATTTTTTGGTCCTGATGAAGCGTCAATGGATCCTGGTGGACCGACAGACGCGAAACATGTTGACCTGTTCCTAAAGGCCCTTAAAACATTCAGAGCCTTTAGCATTTTGTGAAAGCACTACGAGCATTACACTCGATATATGACTTTCAAGTTTTGTTTTTAACCTTGGTCTTCATCTTCACTACACTGATTAAAATTTATGATGTTGTTTGGGAGATGTTTAACCAATTTTAAGTCCTTTTCTACCTCTCTCTTTTTTTGCACTGTTGCTTGAATAAAAGCACCTTTGTGATTATTATTAATCAATTTTGATTATATGAATATGGTCTAGAGCTCCCGCTTGGGGTGCCCACCAGGCATTGCAGCGCCAGCTTGGTGTGGAGCATTTCCCGATGATGATATTATCCATCCATTGTGATGCTTGAGGGCTCTTGCTCCTGAGACTAATGGTCCCCTTGGATGGTACATAATTTTTGGAACAGTGTACTTTGTATATTTTTGACTATAGTTTGGGAGATCGTACACTGGACCACTTAATCTCCCGGTCCCTCCTTTAATTTGTTTTATGAGATGCCAAATAACTTATAAATGAGGATGAAACAAGATGACAGAAGGAGAGAAAAAACAAGCTAAATAGAAGAAACAGTTTAAGGCATTATATACCTGAAAAGGCACATGAGGTACCCAATGGATGAGCAAGGAATCTGATGGATATGTGAGTGGACAGAGGCAAGACATGTGACTAAGGAACCATGGCACAGGGTGGGAAAGAGAAGATGCCATGGGAGAAGACAAATAAGTGTTGGCCAAGTTACAATTGATATGTGATAGGAGCAGTGAGGCAGGATGCATTAGAAAAGTGTATGGGCCACCAACCAGATGAGGAGAACAAAGTGCAAGCCAGGTAAGTTAGAAGATCAAGGCACAAGTAGGATTAGAGGGGGAGAAAAGACGCAGGCCATCACACCTACAGAATGTGACGGGAGGATTGCTTGCAATAAGTCTAATGACTGCAAATTGCTAAGGTAGCATTGCAACCCATCGCTCTTTCGCCCGTTGTGCCACCTCAGTTTAGGACCAGCCATATGCAAATCAGTCTTGACCCTGCTCCAGTTGGACCAGTCGAGCCCAAACTGCCAGTGCAGGTCCTCCCTAAACCAGATCCCAACAAACCCAAGACTGATTTTGTCCTGATTAGGCCTCTTCAGTTTGGTGTACCTTTGTGTTAGTGACACAGTGAGCACATGACTTACATTTGGGCCTACCGTAGCACCCACAGCGATACAGCAAACATATAAAAAGGTGATTGGGAAGAATGCTTCCAATAGGTTTAAACATGGGTGGTCAAGGTTATGCCTAGACGTGGGTCCAGTGCTCACTATGCCACTGGAACCAAGATGCACCCAACTGACCAGTCCCAATCAGGGCACAACCAGTCTTGGGCTGCTTGTATTCCAGTTCCGTTTTTTAAATAATTATTATTTTATTGAGATCCCAAATATAAATATCATAAGAGCGTATAATTCAAGCCAAACTTATAATTCAACAAATAATAATTTGTTCAGACTAAATCATCAAACATTCAGTAAGTAATGATAAATAAATCACAAAATCATGACAATGGCATCCCATATCATTCATTCAGTAAAGTCTCTACATATTTTACTAAAATCGAACAAATCCTAGAGATTAATTATTCTTCAGCTAGCCAATCATCAAACTCAACACTCCGGGAAAGCTAGTTACTGAGGGCTGACCATACCCTATTGCTCAGTCTTCTGGCTTTCCTCCCTTTGTAATTGTACAGTGACTTCTTTAAATCGTATATCATGAGTATCCACCTAAACCGTTGTTGAAAAGTCAGGTATCTGCTGGTGCTTCCCTGCATCTAAGACATTTGTCATCCCGTCTCTTCTCCCATACAAACAATTTAGCTGGAGCAAAATATAACTTAAACATTGTTTTATAATGTTAGGCCTTCAAGTTAGTTTTAAGGAAAAAATTTATCCATATGTTAATCAATGTCCTTAAATCAACTACCTCAACACCCACCCTTTATTCCCAGTACCCTTCATGATCTTTATTGTCCGGAACCGTATCCAGTAATATGCTATACAATTGCCCTATCCTACATCCTGGATGCTGTATGGAATCTAGTAAAGGGGTGCTTTCCAATGAAAGATTAGCCTGCTCAATTTTCCCCAAGCAATCTCCCAATTGGAGACATTTGAAAAGTGTTATATCACCTAAACCAAATTCTTTCTCTAGTTTGGCAAGTGCTAATAGCTGATCTTGAGAATACAAATCACCCAGTTTATTGCAACCAGCTGACTCCCATTGCTGCCCAATGTGGTCATAGGAAATTACTGTGAAAAAGGGGAGCGGCAAATGAGAGTATACCTATTGAACCGTGTGATCCTGATTCATTTTCGTACCTTCTGCCACACCTTCCACATTGCGACAAAAGTTTTGAATCTTACTTTCTTGTAATAGCTCGGATCCACCTGACGTAGGCTTCCCGAGGGCTAGCTCATACATAGCAGGAATCCAAGCTTCCTCCCTTGACCCCACAGAGCCACCTCTGATGAGAATAAAATCCTCATATGCTGTAAGAGAGCTGACCAATGGTAAACTAAAAAGTTAGAGGCCGCCCAGTCCCCGTACCCGTGGAAGGATTGAAAACTTATAAGCCTGCCTGATCTTCTTCTATTGCCGCACAAAATTATTACATATTGAGTCAAGTTTCTGCAACAAAAATGTATCCAATTCAAGAATGGTTCGGAATAGATGCAATACCTTAGGGAGGATGAGCATCTTCAACATATTGTACCTGCCGATGAGAGAGAGAGATGTAGCCTATTAATCCATCCTAAGTCAGAACTAATATTGTTGATCAATGAATTAAGAATTATCTTATACAAAAGCTTAACCTCTGGCTTTATCTTGATGCCTAGCTACGTAGTGACATCCACCCTACGGACATCAGCCAAGTCAATATTTGCTTGCAAACTATTTGTGTTTTATCCTTATTGAATAAATATCCAGACTTTTTCCCAAATTCTGAAGCCAGTCGCTTAACTTCTGGTATTCCGATATACGGATTTGAGGTTATTATTGCAATGTCGTCTGCTTAGGCCAACACCTTTGTGTTAAACTGATTTACTTTTACTGGCTCAATATTCTGACTTTGAATAAGCTGCTCAAAAATTAATCGATATAGAGGGCAAACAAAATTGGGAAACAGGGACATTCCTGTTGGTACTTCTCGCGATGACAATCTTCTTAGATTCTAGACCCATAATTTGTAGCCTCCCAGCTGGTACACAATAGAGCGCCTTTAGTGCTTGGATAAACCACAGTCCTAATCCTTTTAGTTTTAAAGTTGACCATAAATAGCACCAGGATACACGGTCAAATGCTTTTTCTGCATCCAGAAAAAATCATGTCCATTTGAGCCCCCGTAACCTCTGCAATATCAAATAGGGTGATGACTCATCTTATATGATCTGCAGTACCCCACCCAGAAATAAACCCATGTTGCCAAGGTGACACAAGATGGGTTATAACACCCCCAATCGAGTCGCTAAAATCTTTGCTTATAACTTAGAGTCAGCATTAATCAATGAAATAGGCCTAAACAAACCAGGTTTATCAGGGGGCTTGTTCTTTTTTTAAGAAAACAACTATACTACTGTCCTGCCATGATGGAGGAGGAACTCCGCTCCACTGTACACCTAAGAAAAGATCCAACATGTATGTGGACAACTCCGGGTATAATTCAAGAGGAATTCTATCAGGGCCTGCAACCTTGCCTGCCGCAAGAGACTTCAATGCGGCATGCACTTCTTCTGTTGGAATATCTGCCTATAGATCCTTTCTCTCTTCCTCATGGAGTGCCCTATGGTCCAAATTCTGCAGGCTTATTACATGTGCTCCGTTTCACAGAGAAAATGGTCTAGCATTTCAGGTTGGACTGGTCCTATTGGAGAACAGTCAAGACTGATTTGCATATGGCTGGTTCCAAACTGAGGTAGCATGATGGGGAAAAGAACAATGGTTTGGAATGCTCCCCAAGCAATTGGCAGTGGTTAAGCTTATTACAAACATTTCTTTGATCACATTTTGTGTGTTTGAAGGTGCAGGCCATATCAGAGGGAAGTAAAATGCCAAGAGGGAAGAGGGTTTGAGGTAAGACACAAGATACAAGGCAGAGGGGAGATAGGGAGAATGCAGATGAGTAGACTGGAGTACTGGATGGTTGAGTGAGGAGATGAAAACAAGAGAGATAACAGAGGTGGATGAGCCACAAGCCAGACAATAGGGGGTCAGACACAGGCCAGATAGGCAAGGGGAGTGCTAGACAAGATGAACAAGAGAATTCACTGAGGCACACTACTGGCAGAATAGTAGAACTAGGCTTCAGAAAAATCATATAGGAGATTGAAAAATAAGCTGATTGCTAGTGGCACGATGGCCATAACCAAAATGAGGTACACGATGGATGAGCGAGGGCACCAGGTCGTACAGTGACACAACCTGACAGGGAGGAGAGTTATTCCTGAGACGGGTGATATAGGGGCTCCATACACAAGTCGATAGAAGAAGAGGTCTAGGGCTCCAGAGGATGAGTGATAGGATCAAGACACAAAACAGAATATAGAGGCACAATGAAGACCAAGTCAACCAAGCCTCAAATGGATGAGAGAGAGAGAAATCAACCAAGCCACTAAATGGAAGACAGAGAATGAAATGAGACACAAGGCTCAAGACGCAAGGCAGAGGGAAGTTAGGCATGATTTTGATGAGAGAGGGGTTGAGGGAAAAGCAGCTTAAGAGGAGGGAACTGAGCATAAGTCAGATGAGAAAGAGGAGCAAGTCACAAGTCATCTGAGTGAGGGAAGAGAGGCACAAGAGGGAAGGAGGCTGGACACACAAAGCATGAGAAAGGGAATACAGGAACAATACAATTCAGAGAGTGAAACGAGGCCGGTCCCAGATGAGAGAGGATACTGAGGCACACATGTGAGAGAGAGGCATAAGGTAGGTGAGGGGTGGGTTAGACATGCAGTGTATTTAGACCAAAGCAGAAAAGGGTGATAGATGAGACTTGGGCTCAAGGTAAATCTGAGTATTGATTACAACGCACAACCAATGAGACTGTGCTCTTGACCAATGAGCTGAGGGAGTAACCAATATGATGGGTGAGGCAGTGGAACAAGGATTCCTATTGGATGAGGAAGGAGACCAAGCCACAAGACAGACGAGAAAGAAGGTGGATGAGAGAGTGGAAGAGGGCTCCAAACAGATGAGGCAGCAAATGAAAACCTAGAAAAAGGAGAAAGGAGAGCATAGCTTTAGAATAGTAGGGTACTAGGGCTTGCAGAGTTACAGATGGGAACTGGGTACACAATACTTGTGAGCAGAAACCAAGAAACTAAATGAATGAAAGAGGGGAAGAAGGGGCAAGGTAGATGAAAGATATGTTTGGAGCATACAACAGATTAAAGAGGAGACACATGAACATGATGGATAAGTAAGGGTGTGATACATAATACTGGAGAAGGGAGCAAGCCACAAGCAGAACATGAGATGGATGAGAGAGCAAATGAAGGCATGAGATCTTAGTGATAGAAGAGGCTGAACCTATAGGTGGATGAGAAACCATATGGAGAGCCAACAAATTAAAAGAGAGAAGGAATCAAGGCACCCCATGTGTGAGGGAATGCATGAAGACACAATTCAGATGCTAGAATTGGACGATGCACACAATGGCCATAGTAAGGTATGTAAAAGCCAAGATGAGTAAGTAAGGTTACCAAGGTGAAAGTGTAGTGAATCCTACTTCGTTTTAATGGCATAACAGGAATTAGCTTAGCCTATGGCTTGCAGACTTGTGCCCCCATCACCTAGTGACTTTTAACCTACTTAGCTTGCTCTTTCTTAGCACATTTAATTATTTATTTCTTCTAAAATGGCTGCCTTGTTTAGAGTTAGGCCACTTGCTATGAGTTACATTATCAGTGTCACCACGCTAAGGTGTCAAGATCAAGCAGCAAAGACAAACAAACAGTAGGTGTTCACACTTAGGGATTTTCACTCGCTGTACTTTCGAGGGATTGTTTATATTAATTGCTGTCCCAAGCATGTCTGATATCTATTGTTTGGGAACACACCTACCTCAAGGGTCTTTGAAGATCTGTATAAATATATCGCACTTTTGACACATAATCAGAGGGATTCCGACCAGAGGGCATCGCCACCATCGCTGATATCAATGCTGCAGTCGTCTTGACGCTGACCCAGTCTTCATGTCCTTGCGGAGACTGAGATAGAGACCTCATTCCAAGGTAACGAGGGTTGGGGGCTCCTCTCATAGACATGGCATTGGCAGATTAGGTTTAACAAACCCAGCTCTCCTTTAGGTAGGAGGTTAGGCCTTTCACATTAGGGTATTAGGGTATATTACATCTCGTATGTCTTTTCTAAGCATTGCAAGATGGTGGGGGTCTTTGTAATAATGACTCTCGTCTTCACAATTCTGTTTCTAGCATTATTCATTATCCTAATCATTGCAGCCCATGCAACTTATTGGAAATTGCAGTTATGTTGAATAAAAACAATTGAAACTTTACTGCATCTTTGTCATTGCCTGTGTTTGTATGAGACATGATATAACTGTGAGAAAGGGGTAGTCTCCGTTTAACCACGACATTCCCTGAGATGTCTTACTCTCGAGTCCATGCGTAAAGGCTGCCACAAATCACCTTTTACTATTTTGTTTCTGGTGCGGTGCTGCTAGTGAGCCGGTAAGGTTGGGACAACAGTTGCGACTTGTTGTAGGAAACACGTAGTCGACTACAAACAAAAGTACTGTCATCCTTTAACCAGCAGTCTTGCCTAGAGCAAGAGTCCAAACTACGACAAAAGAGAGAAATAAACTCGAAACAAGGTGGCTGAGAGAGGGCATTCACTTTACAGACAACACCACTCATCCAGATTAGAGAGGGGGAGAGGAGCAAGGCACTACGTGGTCTTAGAGGGAAGAGAAAGACATAAACAGGAGAGAGTGGGCATGAAGCACAAGCCAGACGATAGAGGAAACAGAAGATCAAGATGGATCAGGAAGGGTTGGAGGACATAATACATAAGAGAGGAAATCATGGTTCAAAGTGGGTGGATAAGGTTACAGACAAAAAAGGATGGACAATGAATGGAATTGTGGAAGCTGGTAACAACACGTGTGTGACTGTGTCTCAGGAAAAATATTCACACTACCCTAGGAACTATCAGCAGAAGTGTAGGACCTTGATCAAGTTCTTGCACAAAGTAGAAGATTGAGGGGTGGGGAAACAGGTTCAAAATTCTGGGCTTCCAGCTCAGAAGTGATTTCTTGTAAGATAGGGCCCTGCACAAATGCAAGCTTCGTGAAAATTTGAGACAAATCACCACAGGGCCACATGATTTGTAGGACCCACCAATGAAGTTATAAGGGTGTGCCCAATCAGGTAATGCATAATGCTGGTGCATTTCACCACAGTCCCGGGAAAACTTTCAAATCATACAGATACTAGTCGGCTCTTACAACAGTATTGTATCCCTGTACATACCCATGCATGATTGGTAATCTCATACCTCGGAGATCAATATGACACCACACCTATTCCAATAACATTCTTCCATAGCAGGAATTCTTAGCACCTTCTGGAAACATTAACAAAATCATACGAACCATACTTTGTACACACATCTAGCCTCCCCAAACAGAAGCAATAAGTTTGTATTAGTAGCTTACATCAAAATGATGGGGATCCTTGCAGAATGTGGTGACGGGCTACAGTATCATGCGGGTGTCCTAGGCCTCAGACTGACTGGGGTGGGGCTGTGAGCGGGATGCGAGCGGCGCCAGCTTGTTGGGCAGCAGGGCTCTGCATTACGTGCGACTGGTGCGGCTGCACTGGTGGCTGATCTGGGGGGGGCGCTGACCTCACGGGGTGCGTTGTGTTTTTAAATTACTTACAACTTAAAAACACCTGCTAGAGATGTTCCTTGTATTTCAGTTTTCAGGCAGTAATACAAATGTCAAGCTAACTCTTATGACTAATGCTCCTACTAGAGGAAGATCAAAGTCTAGTCTAGTGCCAGTTTTGAGTTGCCATAAAGTAGTGCAGAGGGTTAATATGCCTGCTGCAAAGAACGCGTACCATGCAGATCACAGATCTGTATTTTATGTGGATAGCTGAGTGGATTAATGCTTTTGTTCCATGGTCCTTTTGCTACCACAGATCATAAGATACAACCCTAATATGGAACAGTGACTGTTACAACTGTCAGTAAAGAGCAGCATGCAAACTTCATTAAATAGGTTAGGATGTTGTGTCTTTTTTCCTCAATCTTTCATTATCTATTCTTAACGTTGCTAAAAAGGGTTAATTTGAATAGCTATACCTAATTATTACTAAAGCCAGCCTTTACCAGTCTTTTAAAAACACATGAAATGTATGTGAGCGAGAGGTTATGGAGAGTTGATGTGCACTTTTTCCTGGTGGTACTGAGGAAATCCAAGGAGGAGGTCATGGAGGGGCACCAAAAATGACTGTTGCACCTGGTGCCACCAGTGCTAAAGTCAGCCCAGGCTGCTGCGAATATGTTATTCCGAGCATTTGACACAAGCATGAACATTAGAGGTTCCAAACCAGACCCCAGAGCGGCATGCCGGATAGTTCAGTGGGCTGCAGCACAAATGCATGAGCATAGAGCGCTGTTAGGTTCCCAGGCACTGACAGCGCCAAGCCAAACTTGGCTCCCTGCCTGGATTATTATTGCGTGAGGCTGTGTTGTCCTCACTGCGAGCCAAGAATGCAGGAGTCACTTTAACCCTTCCAGTGGTAGCACACTGAGCTTGCACTCGAGGGTAGCAACATAGCAGAGTCAAGAGGTCAATATCTGTAAAGTTTGGAGTAGGCCACAGTTATTTTCCTAAATTCCTAGTTATTGGCCTTCACATAATTCACACTTTCTTTCCCCTATAACTGAGCATAATCCCCACTGACTCGAGCTCATGCATTGCTTGCCTCCATTTTCTTAGTAACTAATGTTTTACAATAAACATGACCCAAATAATAAAGCTAGGTTACAAGGTTTCTTTTCATGGCCGCCATGATGGAGTCTGCAACTGTTTTCTTCACTGCCAGCCAACCTCATTGGGTCTTGGATGACGTGAAGTTCCTCGCTAATGATAGTTGGCTTTTGTACACAAGTGCTTAGCTTCTGTAGCCTTTCTTAAAGAATTGTGAAAGTCATGTTTTTGAGCGAAAATCCGATCGAGTAGACCACCACATCCTTCTCATACTTTTCATACTTTTGGTGAGAAATAACTTGAAGAATGTTAGACAAAAACTGTGCTTCTATGGACACCCCTAATTGGAATCTCCCCAACCACTGCACCATTGAATGTGGTGGTCCAGGGGTACAAAAAGGTGATCTAAGAGAGGTCAAGAGACAGAGAGGTAGGCTTTATAGCCAAAGAGAGCTCCTTCTTTTATTCTGCTTTTAATTAAGATAACACACCTATAAACAAGCATTTGCAATGCAATGGGTCTCGCATTAGCTTGAGTTAGAGCTATTAGCGTTGTAAACTCCTGACCAGACTTTTCTTGCCACATAAACTGAAAATGAAAAGTAATACAATTTCATATAAGGGAGCCGATTTAAAGCACCACGCCATGAGCGTGAAGGAAACTAATCAGAACAAAAAGACCGGTCCGGTTTCACCATTCTATAGTAATAAAAAAAGGAGCGAGATTGCGCTGTGTAAAACCTCGAATTCACGAAGAAGCGCTAGGATTAACAATAGAATTAAAATGGTAGTCATGAAAAGCGCTCGTTAATGCCCAGTGAGATCACGCTACCTACAAAATAAAAAGAAAAAGTAGTCCAGAAACCTTATGAAAACATGGAGCCTCGTATGTTTTCAGTAGTTGGCCGGTGTTCTCGAAGAGGGCTAAATATTGCAAAAGGGATGACATATGCATGCCTTTCACTAATGAAATTAAGCGAATTTTAAAAGGCAAGCCCGCGAACCAATGAAATTGATGAGTGTGACATGGGTGTGGTTAAAAGCCCACAGAGAGATTACAAGCGGGGCCAGAGCGCTTTGTTTTTAACTAGGAATTGAAGTGGAAGGAGGGAGCAGTAAATGTCTACTCTTATCATTTTTTTGTTATCACTATAAAGTGCTTGGTAACAAATACAGCCATTCTTCCAGTATCACACAGTGTAGTAAGGATAGACTGAGCTTTGAAAATCCACTATCCTATTGTTATGTCCTCAATGAAGCTCTAAACATTCCAGTTCTCTAATTAATGTTCAGCCTTAGAATCCCAAAGTATTACTGAAGCATTCTGGTACTTAAGTATGAAATGTACTTATCCTGGCCTGGATACAAACTCTTTCTTCTCAACCCCCTTAAATGCCTTCCCCACCTGTTACACCTTTGGACTTGTTGGATTCAAACGCACTTTCGTAGCATGTGATCTCTGGCACAGGTATTTGTTTGATTGTGTTCTTGTATTGAAACCGGATTTGAAAAGCTAGTGGTCCGGCTTTGCCATTTGCACAGCTCAATAGTGCCTTATCTTTTAAATTATATGCATCTAAGATTATCATGTTCAATGAGTTGGGTGGATCCGAGATTATCAGGAGGAAGAACATTGCAACCTGCTTGAGACAACAGAAATGTCCTGCTCTAATATAAACTTCAAACACAAGGAGAGTCACCATTGTACCACAACAAAGTGACAGGGTAGTTCATACCATAGCAAAGACACACATTTCCAATTTTTGCCTATGTTGTGCCACGTCCTTCCCTTGGGATCTTAAACCACCTTCTACTATTTGAGTAAAGCTTAGCAATCTTGGTTGAAAAAGGCAATGATCTGTAAAAATAAGCTATCAATGTAACTATACTATGACAGTAATTTCTGCCTCATTGTGTTGCTATAAAACAATGAATTTATTTTTATACCAAGAGATCATATCTTTGATAAACACATACAAAATTCTACAGGTTAAAAACTTTCCAATACATTAATGTTTCCCACATGCACATCCATAAACATACAATATAATTTAAAAACGTCAAATTCGAAGATCTCTTTATACATCAGTTAATGCAGAATCAAATTTAAAAAGCTTCAATTAAAAAAAAATCTGGTCGACGCAGCGTTTTGGTGGCTATCGTGATGGTTTACGCAACCTTTATAACTGCACATTTAAGTAACACATGATGTTCTGATGTTTATTTTCCACTTCGGTCTCTGGGTTAGTATGAGGTGGAAGCTTATTCTCATTTCAAGTTCATTTTCATTGGTAGATTTAGACAGACACTGGTTTCTAATATTTTAGAGAAGTAGTGCTGATTGTCTCTATCTCGAAACCTTTTGCTCCCCGAACCGGAAAATCTAGATGTGACTTCCACAGGAAATACTCTCTGTTTTACCCACTGACTACATAAATCTGTACATTGAAAATTCTTCTTTCTCTGTTTCCCTACATGAAGAAAGTGTGACTTGTATTTTGGATTGCTGGTCAGTTTGTGATACAAACAAGCATCTCCTGCAGAATCTGTCCATCTCATAGGTCAATTTTGCCTAATATGACAAATTGCCCTCTGTCCAGGCAGGAATGGATACTAAATGTTTCTTTTATCAAAGTCAGTGATAGGAAAAAAAGCATTGATTAAGAATCAGCATGGTGGCATCGGAGGGGAGATTGAAGATCATAGTGCAACATGATTTATGTACAGCCTGCCACTATAAATTACCTAAATACCTGGAAATATGCTTCTGGTGATAAGTTCATTATAGAAGGTGACCCTAAGCTATCAGCAGACCCAGTGAGGGACAAACAAATCCTGACATGATTTCCTCTCAAATAAAAAATAAAGAGCTATCAATAATATAAATGAAATCCACAGATGAATTACTGAACAGGATATCATTCGCATGACTTGACAAACTGTATTCCTCTACTTGGCCCAGCCTCAAGAAGATATTGTGTTTATAAGAGAACTATCAGGAAAGTCATCTGCACTTCAGTCTCATCAGAATGTGTCCAACTTAACGTTTCCAGGTATGCCCCAGGAGACCCCAGACATTTCTAAGAAGTAACCCCATGAATATTTTCATGCAGAGTTCCTGTTGATAACAGCATTTTCAGCATTGTTACTTCACGGTTAGTGCAGGAATATTTGCTTTTAGGATTTTGCATGGATTTGGCTTCTATGCAGCTTGATTGGGATGCATGGTGAGGAAACAGCATTTCTTATTGGAGCATTGTGCTTTGGTTCGAATTGTGTGTGATGATGAACTAGAGTGGTAATATCATTCTGTGATCACCATCATCATTCTCATAATTAAAGTTTATTTCAGAAATTTAAAATATTTAATTGAACGTACACAAATATGTATTAAATACACTGAACATCATCCTGTCTGGCAGTGGGTTATCATGTCACCCAAGAGTGTTGAATGAAACTGTTTGTAGTTGCAAATGGTGGCTAGGAAGGGATTGTAAACCAGCAGGATGTGCTGGGTCCTCCGGTGCTATACAATCCTCTTGAACTCAAAACTCGAGGTGGTGCAAAGATAAACATTATTTCAAAGTCTGCTTAAATAGCTGCGACTTATCATTTTTCAGCAGCAAGGCTGTGTGAGAGATAGACACTGAGATTATAGAATTGCAGATGAGCTGCCAGGATTCCCTTGAACGCTACTGCAAAATAGCTCCCTGTGATAAAATCTTTAACAAAATGGAATTTTGACCCTAATCCAAAATGGTGGTGAATCCAGAGTTAGAAGGACATTTTTGGCCATTCTTATAGGGACGAAGAATTATTTGAGTCCTCAGATGTTTAGTAAATTTGTACCAAACCCTTGAAATGCCGGGTTTTACAGCTGCAGTTTAATAAACTGCTGTTGGGAAAGTGTGCTGCTGTCAAGAGCACCGAGCCGCTTGCCCCCAGGCAGTGCTTGATTTGTAAAAGTACAGGGACCCATCGTTTTTTTCAGAAGCCCCTAAATGTTGGTGTTCTGAATACTAAGGTCGCTTAGCCTTGATTCCACCGCAGCCTCTTTAATCCACTACTCCGTGCCTTCTTATTTCACTCTTGCAGGCTCATGCTTTCTCCTGTAGTCACTGTTTTTCCGTCTTTCACTTCCTCTGTCTTTCCCCCGTGGGCATTTTTCACTCTCTTGAGCTGGGTCGAAGTCTGTTGAAGAATACAAGTGCCCACCCCCAGAAATGAGTGCTGGCGTGCCCCACTTGCAGCCACAGTCTCAAACTAAGCACTGCTACCTCGTACACATACTAATGTATATCAAATTGCTGTGAAATATCTGGATGAATGTGTCTTTTGTTGGAAGGCGCAAAGATATCTATGTCTGACATTATTTTATTTTTTGTATGTGAAAGGCCACTGTCCTGGTTATTTTTAATTTGATATTTTATCATTGTGTTGTATGTGGTTTTGATTATCATAAACAATAAGCTTAATTCAACTTGGTGAATTCCCGAGGGTTAGAGAGTTTCTGGACATAGTCCATGTTCCAGATAGTGTAAAGAACTTGCTGTATAAAGAGGGCCTTGTTGGGTGTTCATTCTTCCCTATTATATTCTAGCTCCTCTATGAAATATTAAGTAACCTTACACCATGAAGTAGTAGAGATATTATTCTCTTTACCTTTTCACCATTCAGGGGAATGCTAATATCTTTCTGTCCTATGGTAGCCCCAACGGTGAGTTGTATCCCTGTTCACAGAAAAGACAATATGTAAGCAACTTTTGTTTTGTCTGCGTGTGTGTGTGTAAAATATGAAAAAGTAGACCTGCTAAACATATGTTAAAATAGTCCTCATTACGCTGCCATAAAGAGAGGAAGTCAGAAGCTGACATTAAAATGCGCAACGGGCCTAGTAGCAGTGGTAGTGCAGAGTGCCCACCGCAGTTCCTCAGAAGATCTCATTTGACAGCACAACTGCTGCAAAGACCTGTTTCTACTAATTCTAACCAGTTTGGGCTCCACCCCCAGGAGTGTTTCTAACTCTCCTCTTCCTGTTGACTATTAGTTGTATCATTCCGCCTCTATGGAAGTATGGTTGCATTGCAATACACAAAAGTGTACTTTACCAATTCAAATGTACACTGAACGATCACACATAGAACTCCTTGTCTCATAGATACATTGTAAAGAGAAATCCATTTCTTTGTTATATTTTTACATTGCAACAGCCTTATTTAATGTTTAACTCAGGGCTCAAATTGCAATGTTCGGTTTTATATTAAGATTATGTGGTAACCAGACCGGTCTAAATTAAGTATTACGTTTGAATGCAGTTGTAACAATGAGCTTAAGATGGACTATACTATTGTTTCATATTTGTCACCCTCACCTGAGGCAGGTAGCATACCTCATCAGTAGATCCCTCTTCTACAAAATGAATTGCTGGGGCTTTGGTATTACTATGTATTAGAATGTGCATTTCCTGTAGTATTTTTCCAGAGCACACAAAATGTAAAAGAAAAACGGTTGAATAATTCATGTAACATGTTTTACCTTTTTAATAAAGAATAACAGTTGTCACCTAATATCTCAACAAGCAGACTTCTGTTTTTATCCGATATAAATGTGATATGAGGATCACCCTTGCCTGACCCCGCAGAGAGTGAGGTGCAGGGTGGAGGCATCTATGAGCAAGAAATGCAGAATATGCACTGAGTAACTCACTGTTTTAAACACCCTAATAATATTGGTGTGCTTTCCTGGTGACCACAGTTTTTGCATGTAGCAACTCAAACCTCTTAATTTCAAACTGTAATGGAGGTACGGCACCCTCAACCATTGGTCTTACATCATCAATTTATAGGATAAAGTGCCTAGATTATTACGTTGATACAATATCTATATATCATTTTTCATACAATTAAAAAAATGCACATTTTGTATGGTGAAGTGTGGTTTCCAGAATACTCTGAAGTCTTCCTATAGAGTTAAATCTGAATCTAAATGTACTGGATTGGCCCGTCTGACTCCCCAGACAAAAATTATGTTTACTTGGGAATAAAATGGTTGAGGTGCTTGCAATATGTTTAAGATTTTAAAAAGTGCCAAAAGAAAAGCAGCTGGCAGGACCATCAATGGCTTCTTGGTTAAGAAAAGTAAAGCCAAGTGTGTGTCATGCATTGTAGTCTCTTACTAGGAGACTGATCTTTGTCTTGAAATTTCCTTCCACCACACGAAATTTCCTGTGGACCTCTTGAAATTAGGAACACCCAATCATCAAAAAAATGTTGTGGCATAGCAGAACTTAAAAAATTAAGCCTCTGTGAAATTCACATTTTGTTGCCATAATTCGTGTAATTTCAGGAATTTTGCATTTGTACTCGTTAAGTGTAATTCCTGAAATGATGACATTACAACATCTTACGTAATTACAACACCATTCGTGGCAAAATTATAGACAAGAGGGTGCAAACAAAGCAAACAAATAGAACGCAACTGGCTATTGTTCTCAGCAATTGTGTTTTTTGTGCTATTTATGTTGAGCAAAATGCATCTCGCATCAAAAATTGATGAATTTCAAGCTAAAATGTTACACATAAAGTCATGTTATTTTCCTGAAATTGCATAATTACTTGAAAGTAAATTAGGCAAATGCCACACAACCATAAAAACAACAATTACTGCACTAGATGGCTAACCAAGTGAATTTTACAGGGATTCTTTACTAATATGATTAAGAAAAGCATTAGAGGACATGGCCTTCATGATATAAGGGGTCTTTTCCACAAACTGACTGGTCGAAGTGCACTATTTTTGCGATGCGCAATAGACAGCGTTACTTTTTGTCGTAGGAGGGGTACTCAAACCTCTTGCAGTGCAAAGAGATGTAATGCAAACATTTGAGAACTACTCACCTCAATTATATTGACAGGAATATGAACTGGCTTGCGATAAATTGCGAAAATGGCAAAATTTGAGTTGGAGCGACATATGGAACAGTAGACTTCCATGCCAACATTAACAATTAACAATGCCTCCATTACAACCGCCCCAAAGGAATGCAGTAACTATACCACAAACAGTAGTGCATTGTGAATTTCACGTATAGGAGGGCATGGAGTTTTCTGTGGCACCAATGTCTGCTTCTTTTGATTTTCCCAATCTACACAAGCACAGTTACATTTGCAAGTTATCATCTGCCAGAGCTAACCATTCAATACTTTACGACCTAAAAATTGAAAAAAACTCGGCAAATCCTTTGCTTATACCATTGTGCATCAGAAGGAGTGTGGGGAGAAGCCTTTGGCTGCCCATTGCACTTGTGATCGCAATGGGTGCATTGAGATTCATAATGAAAATTATTAATCACATATCACTTTTGTGCATTGCAAATTTGCCAGATACAGTGACGTTGCAAATGCAGAGACTTCTATGCTTGAGGTACAAAGTGTTTAGTGCAGATGTACCCAGTCTGTAAAACCTTGGCAGTGGCAATAATAGAAAGACTCCTCGAATTGAACTGAGATCAAAAAGAACTTATTTTGTTTAAACTAATTTCATTGACCAACAGTGATTGAAAATTCTTGCAACACTTTTTAGAGATAGAAAGTATCATTCTCAAGGGTAGAAGAAGAGTGGCATTCAATACAAAAATCCTTTTTAATCTCAAGCCCTCCGTAGCAAGTCACATGAGATTTGATGAACACGAGCCCTTAATGCCGGTAAAACGTTTGCTAGGGATGCCTTTAATAAAGAGTTTATTGATCTTGTTGGTCAACATTACAGCTCCCCACAGGCCTATAGTCATGCTCAAAGCCTCTTTTTCCTACCCTTTGAAGAGTGGTATGAGGAAAGGCTTCCCATTTTAATACGGTTTTATTTTGGTATTGAACGAATCATTCCTTAAAAAGCTTAAGTTGTGCCCTGGTTTGGCGAGCACCTAAAAACAACTTCGTCCTTAATGCTATCTGATAATGTTACATTTTGCCATTCATTTTCAATTATATGAATTCCCTTCTAACTTACACTCGCCACATTTAAGTGTTGAAGAATTCTAAAAGGCATTTTAGAACAGATTAAGGGGGTCATTCTGACCCTGGCGGTCACCGACCGCCAGGGCCAACAACCACGGAAGCACCGCCAACAGGCTGGCGGTGCTTCCTGGGCCATTCTGACCGCGGCGGTAAAGCCGCGGTCAGAAAAGGGGAACCAGCGGTTTACCGCCGGTTTACCCCTGGCCCAGGGAATCCTCCATGGCGGCGCTGCTTGCAGTGTCGCCATGGCGATTCCGACCCCCTTCCTGCCACCCTGTTCCTGGCGGTTTTTACCGCCAGGAACAGGATGGCGGTAACGGGTGTCGTGGGGCCCCTGGGGCCCCCTGCACTGCCCATGCCGCTGGCATGGGCAGTGCAGGGGCACCCTAACAGGGCCCCACAAAGATTTTCAGTGTCTGCTTTGCAGACACTGAAAATCGCGACGGGTGCCACTGCACCCATCGCACCCCTGCAAATCCGCCGGCTCCATTCGGAGCCGGCTTCCTCTTTGCAGGGGCTTTCCCGCTAGGCCAGCGGGCGATCTTTTGGAGATCGCCCGCCGGCCCAGCAGGAAAGTTAGAATGACCGCCGCGGTCATTTGACCGCGGTGCGGTCTTTTGGCGGTCTCCGCCCGGCGGGCGGCGCCCGCCGCCCGCCGGGGTCGGAATGACCCCCTAAATCTTGATACAAGCTGTGTAGACAGCATACCTGGAAAATATTCCCTGTGTTAGGCTGAAATTAGGTGTTTGCAAAATTGTGGGATTTATTGAACTCTTCCCAAGCTTTGTGAATACGGGAATATAAAGATCCTCTAAAACTGGGGGCATATTATAATGCCCTAGCGCCATCTTGCGCCACATTAAAGTAATTATTTTTTATGTTAATGTGGCCCAACGAGGCCAAGATCCCCGCTCAGTATTTACATGGTGGCGCAATGCATGGATTGCGCCACCCTGTACCCCTCTGCGCTACATTATGCCTGCCTCAGGCATAATGTATGCAAAGGGGGTGTTCCCCCATTAGGGGAGCCGGAAAAATGGCAAAAGAAAGTCTATGAAATTTTCTTGCGCCATTTTTTTTTGGCACTTTTAACGCCTGCTCAAGAGCTGGTGTTAAAAGGGGGCTTCCATTCTTTAGAAGGGAGCCCTATGTAATCTGCCGGAGTAAAACACCAGTAATTTGGCGCACTCCCGCAGAGTACATCAGTAGCGTCATATGAAATGACGCTATTGCTCTCTACCTGCGCCATGGTGTGCCGTATTTTAAATACGACGCACACATGTTGGCGGTAGGGGGGTGCTAAGGGACGCAGGGAAAGTGGTGCTGCGCTCGGGGCAGCGCCACTTTCCATAAATCTGTCCCTAGGTTTTTTGGTACTAAGGTTCTGCATAAACCTACTTTTAGGTCCTCATTTCACGTGACCTAGTGTTTGGGTTGATATGTATAAGAGATAATAAAATCTTATTCTGCTGGGTCAGAATTTATCAGGTTCGATAAAGAACTCCCAATTAAAATTTTGTACCCGGAGGTGGGGGCAAGCTTACTGATTTCTGTGCTTTTATGCACCAAAATCCGCATGTCACAGTACCTATCTGGCACTTTTTCCCCTGATAGTTTTGGCAGGTTTGTACACCCAAAATGTAGCGGGCAAAAACTGTGTGAATGCTGTGTTAGCCATTAAACTCCTCATTGTGATATGTGCAGTAATTGGAGTTACCATGCATGTTACAATTAAGTGGGCCACTTGTAATGAGGGCGAAGTTGGAAAATTATGCAAAAACGTTTGTGGCAATCTTCGCCAACAGGGAACATTATGCAGAGTTTACAAAGTTTGCACCTCCGCAAAGTGCAAAATGTAAGATGTTTACACAACATTGTCGACAGAATTTTAATTTGACATTTCCCTAATTAAAAAATGGACACATGAGAGTAATATTTATCTGGGTTTGCCCTTCTGAGGTCTCTGAATGGAACTTTTTTCTGTGGATTGTTCCAGCTACAAGATCACTGCAGTGATGGATAAATTCCTTCTGCAGTCTCTTAGAAGCATGATATAGAAACCAGTAAAATATGTTTCCCATGCAAATGTTAATGCAAAGCTGATGGTTATATTTCCCCGAAGATTCCTCTGAAACATTATGGAGTCTGTATGAAATTGCTACGTAGGGGAAGAATTTGCCAAAATGCATTGTTGAACTTAACAATTTATGCAAAATATCATAGTGCTTACACTTTTTAAACCCTTTGCAAAATGAGATTTTCCTCGACGTGTAGAAGGCATGATTAAGCTATTTAAAGCCTGCTTCATTAGCTTGATTATTTCATGAATTCCTTGCTGTTTCCCTGCAGTCAAAAAACCTGCCCTATGTCTAAGGCAGAATAATATGTGGGTCTTTCAGTCAAACTGTTCTTGTCTGAAAAGAGAGTGTAAGTGGATTAAATAAACAAGACGTTTAAGAGGGTACCAGGTCTTTACATTTGGCAAGATTGAACAATCAGGGTATTTTAACCCCTAAGAAGTTCTTAATGACAATGCACTAAACTCTTTTATTTACTTCCTGGAAGACAGAGACCAGGATAATTATTCAAAACAGGTCTCTAAAGAATCATGTTAGATTTCAGGCAAATAGTAAAAAAAAAAAATGGACTTGTATCAGTGAGCCAGTCACTGCTTTTGACACTTACATAGTTGGATGGCCAACCACCACTCCAGCATCCATGCCCCCCCTCCCCTTTAAGTGCAGGCATTATTTTTGATACCGACATCTCTTTAGGTAGGAGGTGTATGACTTTTGAGTAAATATGTGAAATTGCCGTACAATTTTGTGTAATTATGTGAAATGCAAAATCGGCATTTGGCACTAAGTTTTAGCGCAAACCGTGTCGCGTGTGATGCATTCCCCCTACAAAAAAAGAGCGCAGAAAGCACAAGACAAGCACGCAGTAGCCAGTCACACTCTTGTCCCTCCACTGTTCTGTTCCCTCATGCTAAGTTTTTGCCATGAATGATATGTAATTAGCCGACAAAGCATAACAGCACACATTCAGGAATGTTGTTGAATATATGTAGTGTGAAATTACTAAAATTACTAAAATTACATGCGATTACACCCACTTAACTGAAATGTAACCCAAGCCTACTTTTATGGAACGTGGGGACATTAGTAGTTACATCAGTTAGTAATTGTCTGATACAGAGGTATTGTGCTCTTACCTCCAGCCACTGTCCTGGCACCTTGTTACAGTGCCACTGAACATTTGGAGTTGCTGTGCTCCTTTAATAATTGCCCCGGCTCAATATGTAATTGGGAAACAGTGTAGTTGCTCTTCTTTCCTTCCTACTCCTCCTTTACCCAGGCAGAGGGTTTCCTGCAGTATTGAGCAACAACACCATGTTAATATAACAAGAAATTATGTACCAGTGTCGTGGTAAAACCGCAAGTCAATTGGGGTGCTCCATTTTTAGCAAGAACCTGCTTCATAAGGGTATACAACTACCTGCATTTCCGAGTAAAGCCATTTCATTGATGTGTTTGATTCAACAAAAGCCTTGACAGATTTCATAGTTTTGGATTTTGACCGCACAGTAAGCTTCTGTTAGCTGGATCTGACCATGGATCCCTCAATTCGCAGCTCTGGACTTATGAAAGTGAACTGAATAACTTCACTCACTGTCTTATACTGTCTGATCACGAGCCACTTTGTCAGTGCAAGCCTCAGCCATTAATAAAGCAGTCACAAACTATGAGTCCATGTTGCATTCAAGTTGGCCTCTGCTGTCCTGACGAAGCCTCGGCACTTGTTTTGCAAACTGAAACTGTGTTATATACAAAGTCATGCACATATTTTTACATACCTATTAATGTTGCACTTGAAAGCATGTTATGGTCTATGACCATGTTTTCTCACTTTCAAGATGACATGACTGATGTCAATCAGCACAATGGGTTGTGCATTAGGCATGTGGTTATTTATGGACATAATATGTGGGCTTATTAAACTCACATCAGTGAATATTTACATACATTTTTACTGTCTATAATAAATGTAATATTTTATCTTTTGTTAAATACGTCCAAACTGATCATTCTTTGTTGTTGATATTTTAGAGGAAGTGATTATGTCAGTAGATTAATCGTGTTTAATTGCTTGAGAGATCGACTGGCCTCATTTTGAAAAGTTACCAAGTACAAGACTGCTGAATTGGATCAAAAGGAGTCTCTTTTCTATTTTCTGCTGTATTCATTTCCTTTACACGCATGATGGCTGTAATCATTGTCACACACAGCCATTGTGCCTGTAATCATTTTCACACAGCATGCTACCTGTAATGGTGGCATCCTCCCAAAGGGTTTGTGCCTAAAATGTTTGACTCATGCAGAGTAATTGTGTCTGTAGTCACTGTAACACTGTAAGTCAGAGTTTAACCTTCACACCAACACTGGGTTTCTGTGCCAATCATCGACGCATCTACACTGAGTTAATATAGCTCTGGTTGGTGACACTCAGATCGTAGAGGTAAGAAGGCTGTTGAAGACCTGTGTTAAAAGCCACCAGCAGTATTTATGAAAGGCTGCAGGTCACATTGCCTGAATGTTTAACACTATATATGCTTTGACACTAGCTAGCTCAGATGCATCTACGCCCTCCTTATCTTTGTGGTGCTTTGTTTTACAGCAGAGGCTGTATGGACGAAATGGTCAATGGTATCAGGTTGTGGGAATGGGGGATCCAATCAAATCAAATCATTAACATTTATAAAGCGCGCTACTCACCCTTGCGGGTCTCAAGGCGCTAGGGATGATGTAGTGAGCCTATGGCTGTGTTTGTACGTCCACCAGGGTTCAGTGAAAGAATGACTGGTGTATGTGCCCCCGCTACCCTGTCCCCTGATGTAACTAACAGATTGCATCAAGATCAACCCAACAGACTGTGTTCATGGTCCACCTGCATAAACTAACACTCTACTAATGAGATTGTTTGTTGCACATCTTGACATCACATTATGGCCCTCATTATGACATTGGCGGTAACTGCTGCCTACCACCACGGCAACGGCCACCAAAAGGCCGTTGCCGCGGCTACCAGCCGCCCACCCCTATTATGACCCTCAACGGTATTCCGCCAGAAGGCTGGCGGAATACCGCCGAGGGTCATGGCGGCGGATGGCAGTAAGGTGACGCTGCTGTCAGCAGCAGCACCACACCAGCAAAACACCGCCTGCCGTATCATGAGCAATGGTACGGCCTGGCAGTGTTTTGTTGTCGGACGCCTGCTGCTGACAGCAGCGATGCGTCCCGTCTCCAGCCGGAGGACCCCCTGAAAGCAAGTAAGTCGGGTTCTCCAACAGGAGACGGGGATGGGGAGTGGTTTGTGCGTGTGTGGGGGTGTTGTGTTTGGGGGTGGTGTGTGTGTGAGGGGGTGTTTGTTCATGACTGCATGCATGCAGGTGTGAGTCACGTTGTATGGTTGCATGAATGACTGAATGTGAGTGTACGTGTATGTTGTGTGTTGTGAATGCGTGTGTGCGATAATGTATGTTAGTGTGTGTTGCGGTGAGTGGGTATGTATGTGTGCATGCGTGGGTGGATGTGTGTATGTCTGTGCGCGTGTGGGTGTGTAAATGTGCGGGGAGGTCAGGGGAGGGAAGGGGACAGTAGGGAAGGGTGGGGGAGGAATCTGGGGAGGGGGAGGTGCGACTCCTATCAGTGTCAGGGAAGGAATTCCCTAGCACTGATAGTACCTACCGCCATGGTGGTAGGCGGGGTCGTAATCCCGAGGGTGGGATTGTGATGACCACCGGGCTGGAGACAAAGTCTCCAGCCCAGCGACCGTTACCACCCTGGCGGTCCAAGCCACACCGCCAATGTCATAATTCGGGAAAAAGTACCGCCAGCCTGTTGGCAGTACCTTTCCCCAAAATACCGCCAACCGCCAGGGTCGTAATGAGGGCCTATGTCTTTTGCACCTCCATGGATTTCCAAAATGCAATAGCACACTGTTCCTGCACAAATGAGATCTCATAGTCTCATCTCCTACCCAGTAGTAATACCATGGTTGCTCCCTCTTTTCTCGGTAAAATTCCTCAAGTTCTTCTCTTTGAATGCGATGTTCTCTTGTCCTTCCTCTCTGTCAGAGATCCCGTGTTCAAAGGCTTTTCCTGTTTGAGATCCTTACCTCTCTTTTCCTTCTGTAAGAGATCCACGAGTCCCCCCTCACCTCTTTTTCAGATGGCTCATTTTGTCAGAGTTTACTGATTCTCGGCAACGTCAGAAAACTCTTATGTTACATATATATTTTCTGTGATTTTGTATTGTGCCCTCACTTCTTCCCAGTTGCATCAGAGTGCAAGCTCGGGAAGCAGAGGGGACATAGTTAGGTGGCGAGAGGAGGACACGCACGTGTCTAACCATAGTCTGTTGTCATGCACACTGATCATTACACTTAAAGGAAGAAGTGAGGTTTCAGTCTTTTATGGCACTTTCAGAGATCGAGGAAGTTCCACGGGGAGCTCCAGCAGCCAGTTTGGTGACAATAAATCTGGCGTGACTTGGTAGTATAATTTTAGGCCTATTATGAGCCTGGCCACACAAGGCCTTCCACGTGTGGTTAACACACAGTGGACAGAACATGGTGGGAGGTCAATCGAAAGTCACTGCAATATGTACTCTGGCCCCAATTGGAAGGATTTCAGACAGCGGGCATTCGGAAACAATCAGTTAACTGATACAGATGCTAAGCAATGTCAGTGATCTTATTATGGACCCGATTGTCATCAGTGCACATATGCCATCGAAGGATGCCTCGAAGGATGAAGGGTGCGTCTGTTAACATATTTCAGTGCAGTCGTGTGCACGATGGAAATGGCCTGGGAATGTGAATATTTGAGGCACACAAAATGTGTAAAAAAAACCAAAACACATAAGTGCAGGGTCCAATGCTTTAAGACTCCCGCTGCTGGCACTGACTAGTGCTGGGTTGTCTTGTCCTGATTCCACCTCCTGCCTCTCGACCCCGCCCCGCCGTCTATGTGTCTTTATCTCACCCGTGCAGGTTCTTTTTCATCCTTGCTTCCTGCCTGTCACTGTTTTCCCATCTTTCTCTTCCTCTTTTTTTTGGCAGATTTCTGCTTTTGTCATTCTTATTCTGGCTCAGTGTCTGATGAGGAAGAATAAGTCCCGTCCTCAGTGCAACTACTAGCAGAAATTCAGCACGTCACGTGACACAAACAGGAGGACGTCTCCAAAAGGACTTGGGCACTTTCACCTCATGAGAGTTGTGTGAGAGAAAGGACTTGGACCCCCGTGGTGCCCTAGAAGTGCCTTAGCGATGCCAGTGCGCGCTTTTCTGTGCAGTGCCCCAGGGTCCTAAAGCTAATGTTCTCTTTCCCCGTGTTACTTGGCATTTGTATAGCGCACCGCAGCCACTTGTGTGGCCTCGTAGCACTCTTTGCCAGACAAGCCATGGCTCCGGAGTGAGAGTCCTCAGCCCTGGGTTCTTTGATGCCGTGCCCAGCGCCCCCCCCTTTGTGGTACACCTCTGGGCAGAGCTTGGACAAGGATTCTGCTGTTTGCTCAAGGCTCACAGATCCTGGCCCAGAGAGAGGGCGGTGCACAGGCTGTAAATCAGCAGCTGGGTGCACTCCTCGCTCTTTCCTTGCTTCTTTGTCATTATCAGTATACAATGATTGATCATATCACATTTAATTGGTTGTAATTCTGGCTGTCGATCGATCATTCTGATATCCCTTGATTCTAAGTGTGTTTTGTTCAGCACTCCTGCCTTTGGCAATCACTTGTTCTATATAAAAATGAATATTTACACGAATTAAAAACACCAAAATGTCACTTCTAAATTGGCTGCCAGAACATTTTGCGAGTGTGGCTGCAGCAATGATGCTCAGTTTGTGCACCTCTCATGGATCCGAAACTCATACCCAAAGCCATGGGGAACCTTGAAGTCACTTCCAGGAAGACCATTTGGCATTTGTAACACACAGGATGCCCGGCCCAATGAAATGCAAAGCGTGGGGCCATTGTTTCCATCTGACCAGAGGCATACAAACCTTAAAACATAGGCATAGAAACCTTAGAACAAAGGCATAGAAACCTTAGAACAGAGGCATAGAAACCTAAGAACAGAGGCATAGAAACTTTAGAACAAAGGCATAGAAACCTTAGAACAGAGGCATAGAAACCTTAGAACAGAGGCATAGAAACCTTAGAACAGAGGCATAGAAACCTTAGAACAGAGGCATAGAAACCTTAGAACAAAGTCATAGAAACCTTAAAACAGAGGCATACAAACCTTAAAACAGAGGCATACAAACCTTAAAACAGAGGCATATAAACTTTAGAACAAAGGCATAGAAACCTTAGAGCAGAGGCATACAAACCTTAGAACAGAGACACAGAAACCTTAGAACAAAGGCATAGAAACCTTAGAACAGAGACATACAATCCTTAGAACAGATGCATAGAAACCTTAAAACAGAGGCATAGAAACCTTACAACAAAGGCATAGAAACCTTAGAACAGAGGCATACAAACCTTAGAACAGAGTCATAGAAACCTTAAAACAGAGGCATACAAACCTTAAAACAGAGGCATATAAACTTTAGAACAAAGGCATAGAAACCTTAGAGCAGAGGCATACAAACCTTAGAACAGAGACACAGAAACCTTAGAACAAAGGCATAGAAACCTTAGAACAGAGACATACAATCCTTAGAACAGATGCATAGAAACCTTAAAACAGAGGCATAGAAACCTTACAACAAAGGCATAGAAACCTTAGAACAGAGGCATACAAACCTTAGAACAGAGTCATAGAAACCTTAAAACAGAGGCATACAAACCTTAAAACAGAGGCATATAAACTTTAGAACAAAGGCATAGAAACCTTAGAGCAGAGGCATACAAACCTTAGAACAGAGACACAGAAACCTTAGAACAAAGGCATAGAAACCTTACAACAGAGACATACAATCCTTAGAACAGATGCATAGAAACCTTAAAACAGAGGCATAGAAACCTTACAACAAAGGCATAGAAACCTTAGAACAGAGGCATACAAACCTTAGAACAGAGGCATACAAACCTTAGAACAGAGGCATAGAAACTTTAGAACAAAGGCATAGAAACCTTAGAACAGAGGTATACAAACCGCCTTAGAACAGAGGCATGCAAACCGCCTTTAGAACAGAGGCATGCAAACCACCTTTGAACAGAGGCATACAAACCGCCTTAAAACAGAGGCATACAAACTGCCTTAGAACAGAGGCATACAAACTGCCTTAGAACAGAGGCATACAAACCACCTTAGAACAGAGGCATATAAACCACCTTAGAACAGCATACAAACCGCCTTAAAGCAGAGGCATACAAACCACCTTAGAACAGAGGCATGCAAACCTTAGAACAGAGGCATGCAAACCACCTTAGAACAGAGGAATACAAACCGCCTTAGAACAGAGGCATGCAAACCGCCTTAGAACAGAGGAATGCAAACTGCCTTAGAACAGAGGTATACAAACCACCTTAGATCAGAGGCATGCAAACCGCCTTAGAACAGAGGCATACAAACCGCTCAGAACAGAGGCATACAAACTTTAGAACACAGGCATACAAACTTTACAACAGAGGCATGCAAATCTTAGAACAGAGGCATACAAACTTTAGAACAGAGGCATGCAAATCTTAGAACAGAGGCATACAACCGCCTTAGAACAGAGGCATGCAAACCGCCTTAGAACAGAGGCATGCAAACCGCCTTAGAACAGAGGCATACAAACTGCCTTAGAACAGAGGCATACAAACCTTAAAATAGAGGCATACAAACCACCTTAGAACAGAGGCATACAAACCACCTTAGAACAGAGGCATCTAACCAGTCTTGGAACAGAGGCATGCAAACTGCCTTTGAACAGAAGCATGCAAACCGCCTTAGAACAGAGGCATGCAAACTGCCTTAGAACAGAGGCATGTAAATCACCTTACAACAGAGGCATACAAACTGCCTTAGAACATAGGCATCCAAACCGCCTCAGAACAGAGGCATACAAACCGCCTTACAACAGAGGCATACAAACCGCCTTACAACAGAGGCATACAAACCTTAGAACAGAGGCATACAAACCGCCTTAGAACAGAGGCATACAAACCACCTTAGAACAGAGGCATATAACCAGTCTTGGAACAGAGGCATGCAAACTGCCTTTGAACAGAGGCATGCAAACTGCCTTAGAACAGAGGCATGTAAATCACCTTACAACAGAGGCATACAAACTGCCTTAGAACATAGGCATATAAACCGCCTTAGAACAGCATACAGACCGCCTTAGAACAGAGGCATATAAACCGCATTAGAACAGCATACAAACCGCCTTAGAACAGAGGCATACAAACCACCTTAGAACAGAGGCATGCAAACCTTAGAACAGAGGCATGCAAACCACCTTAGAACAGAGGCATACAAACCACCTTAGAACAGAGGCATGCAAACCGCCTTAGAACAGAGGCATGCAAACTGCCTTAGTACAGAGGCATAGAAAACTTAGAACAGAGGCATACAAACTGCCTTAGATTAGAGGCATACAAACCGCCTTAGAACAGAGGCATACAAACCGCTCAGGACAGAGGCATACAAACTTTAGAACACAGGCATACAAACTTTACAACAGAGGCATGCAAACCTTAGAACAGAGGCATACAAACTTTAGAACAGAGGCATGCAAACCTTAGAACAGAGGCATACAACCGCCTTAGAACAGAGGCATGCAAACCGCTCAGAACAGAGGCATTTAAACCGCCTTCATAACAGAGGCATGCAAACCGCATTAGAACAGAGGCATGCAAACTGCCTTAGAACAGAGGCATACTAACCTTAAAATAGAGACATACAGACCCCCTTCGCCTTAGAACAGAAGCATGCAAACCGCCTTAGAACAGAGGCATGCAAACCACCTTAGAACAGATGCATGTAAATCACCTTACAACAGAGGCATACAAACTGCCTTAGAACATAGGCATACAAACCGCCTCAGAACAGAGGCATACAAACCATCTTAGAACAGAGGCGTACAACCCGCCTTAGAACAGAGGCATGCAAACCACCTTAGAACAGAGGCATACAAACCGCCTTAGAACAGAGGCATGCAAAACGCCTTAAAACAGAGGCATGCAAACCGCCTTAGAACAAAGGCATACAAACCGCCTTAGAGCAGAGGCATGCAAACCTTAGAGCACACGCATGGAAACCACCTTAGAACAGAGGCATACAAACTGCCTTAGAACAGAGGCATGGAAACCACCTTAGAACAGAGGCATACAAACAGCCTTGGAGCAGAGGCATGCAAACCTTAGAACACAGGCATGGAAACCGCCTTAGAACAGAGGCATGCAAACCACCTTAGAACTGAGGCATGCAACCCACCTTTGCTCTGGGTTATCTGTTTTTTTATACCGGAGTTCAACCAAGTACATAGTAGTATAATTTAAACAGACATACTACATCACTTTACTTTAGAACAGAGGCATACAAACCACCTTCACCTTAGAACAGAGGCATACAAAGCGCCTTAGAACAGAGGCATACAAACCGCCTTAGAACAGAGGCATGCAAACCGCCATAGAACAGAGGCATACAAACAGCCTTAGAACAGAGGCATGCAAACCACCTTAGAACAGAGGCATACAAACCGCCTTAGAACAGAGGCATGCAAACCGCCATAGAACAGAGGCATACAAACCGCCTTAGAACAGAGGCATGCAAACCGCCATAGCACAGAGGCATACAAACCACCTTAGAACAGAGGCATACAAACCGCCTTAGAACAGAGGCATGCAAACCTTAGAACGGAGATATACAAACCTTAGAACGGAGGCATACAAACCTTAGAACAGGTGCATACAAACCGCCTTAGAACAGAGGCATGCAAACCGCCTTAGAACTGAGGCATGCAAACCTTAGAACACAGGCATACAAACCGCCTTAGAGCAGAGGCATGCAAACCTTAGAACTACAGGCATGCAAACCGCCTTAGAGCAGCGGCATGCAAACCTTAGAACACAGGCATGCAAACCGCCTTTGCTCTGGGTTATCTGTTTTTTTATACAGGAGTTCAACCAAGTACATAGTAGTATAATTTAAACAGACATACTACATCACTTTACTTAAATGAAAAGAATCATGTAAGTAAAATCGATCAAGTTCACCCTAGTACTGGCATAGAAATATGAACTGGGACATTACTGCAACACGAAGTAGGCAATGATTTATCATAGTAGAAGATCTACCTACAAGTTATAAAATACTCACTTATAATGCAAACCCTGATGAAGTCCAGAAGGGAACGAAACGCGTTGGCAGGGCTAGCATCACTTTTATGATTGATGTATCTTCCTAAGAAAGTGTTTTACCAATGTCAGAAGACTAGTGTAATTTATAACACCAAGAATATTGAACTGGAACACCATCTTCTGCCTAATACGCACTAACTGACCATTGCGTTTCTTAAACTAACAAGTTGACTGCTTCCTCTTCTGCTCGTTTTTGGTTGGTTTGAAAGTTGGGTTCATCAGTGGATGAACCCTGAGGTGGTTAAGCACCACATTTGAAAAAGCCAATATTGGATATGTGCAATGTGATTATGCCATAGGTGCCTTCCCTTTCAGTTTTATGTTTTTTTTATTGATTGACGAGTTTGTGTGTATGTGTGTGTGTGTATATATGTGTGTGCGTGTGTAGGTGCGTGCGTGTGTTTGTCTGTCAGAATATCGTTTATTCTCAGAAAGGTACAGAAAGGTTGGAAGGCCATCAGCAATTACAGTGGACAGCGAGGGAAGCAGGCGGCCACTTCACAGGACTATTTTAAGACCTGGCACTTAATTGTTTGTAAATTAAGCTCCACCTACTATGGCAGTTTGAAGCTGACATGGATGTGGTGATTACCAACTTGATATTGGCACACTGAATTAGTTTTCTTCAAAAACATATGCAACATCTACGGCTTTATAGCCAATGTATATTGACCAAGAAAGCGCACTGCACAATGGACTGTGTGGCCCCATTTTTCTCAAAATTGTTTTGAAAGATAATCCCCTTTTAATCCCAACTGGAGTGGGCTGGGCTTGGCTGCTACGTTCATTCATTTTGTAGAAATTTGGGTTGGTATTTAACATTTTTCCAAGCCTGTTTTCGGTTTCTAGTCAATTCCTGGTACTTGGGGGCAGCACTCGGACTTCTGGAAATGATTAAAGACGTCTTTGTCACTCAGAGAGGTGCAGTATATGGAGGCTGAGAAGACACATGACTCAGGGGTAACAAGTGTCAAGCGAAGAAGAGCAGAGAAAACGTATTCTTGCAGGGGGATAATTGTTTAACAGTTCAACATGAATTGTATTTCACTCTGTTAAGTTATAGAACTACATTTGTCCTTGAATTCATGGGAAAAGCATAGTAAAGCTAGAACCCAGGTAGGGATAATGTCAGTGCTTTAAGGGGTGCTGGTCCTGCAAGGGTTTAGCATCGGCTGAAGAAAACAGACACTAAAGTAGACCTTGATGGACTTTATACTCATATTGTCAACTTCATAAGAAACAAAAAGGTAATCTGCGGTACAGAAGCAATCCTGGGCCTAACCCAGAGCTGTAGAGAGACTAGAGTAGTAAGCAGCAATGTAAATGGGGCTAAAAATTCTTCCAGGAACACATCAGCTTCCCACGCTAAATACCTTAGCGGCAATCCCTAAAATGACCCAAAAACTGCTTATTAGATAAAAAAGGAAACTAGTACCTTATTAAAATCGCCTACTTGCTTTAACAAAATCAAATAATTTTCATTATATATATATGTGTATATGCAACTTTTATAAGTAAAAAACAACACTATTTAGATTCCAGTTTACATATATGTGTAAAAAGGTTTTTCTATGTTTTAGACTGTGCTATATCCCATTGTTGCAGTTTGAGCTGTAACGAAATAAGTTGGCGGATAACGAAAGACAATGTCGCTTGTGCAGTCTATTACCTGAAACAGTAGAACACATCTTTTTCCCATGCCCCTTTATCCAGGATTTGAAAAATCAATTTTTGAATTCTCTTTTTCAACAAAGAGTCATAAGGACACTCAGAGATGCTACGCAGTTCTGTTTTGCCGGCAGTTCTAACGAATGCATCGGGTGTCTTAGTAAATATTTCTCATTAGTAGAGCTGCGACCAAGGGCCCAGATAACATGAACTGTATTAGGTGTAATTCACATGCCTTCATGATTTTGAATTTTATTTGCTGATCGTGTGCAATTTTAAGTCTGTTCAAATACTATTGAAGTCATTGTATTCTATTGATTTTTAATGTCAATTACACTATAATATTTTACTTACCTAGCGTAGGAAGGGGCTAGGCCAGAATGTTGTTTTAAATTAACACTTCCCTGGCCAGCCATGCTTTCCTTTTGGTTGACTCTAAAGCAGCCAGGCTCAGAATTCCCTAAACAATACGTGTCCGGATTACGACATTGCAGAGCGCGCATTGTTTTCATTTGCTGCTGCTTGCCTGGGAGCCGGAGCACTCCATCCACCATGGACAGTAATGCCAGAGGGTAGTCATGAGGTCGGGCAGTAAGTAGATTTTCTTTATTTTTTTATTTTTCAGCTGTGAGCATGCCTGTCTAGGCTCTGGGGGCTTCAGATCATTCTCCTTGCCTCTTCTAGGCTTTGTAGAGGTTTTGTGTCCACTACCATGGCCTACTGGGGTCTGCCTGATCCTCGACTTAGATGTTTGTTGGGACCGCAGCCTGCACTTTCGGTGGCCGTGTGCGCATGTGTTTGTACGTAGCCTCTGGGATTTTGTGCATTCAAGCCTGTCTTCTGTGGCCCTGTTTGTACGTCTGTAGGGACTGGTTGCCACATTACTCAATAATAAAAAGAAGCCATTTGTATGTTTTTTTTTTAAGTTCTGGAGTATCGTTTTATGCTTACAGTACCTGATCCGTGATGGTGCAAAAACCATTGCATAGCCATTTTTCAAAGCAAGCATTGGGAATGCCAGTAGGTCTGGCTTATGAATGAAAATGCCTTTAGTGTCATTCATGGGCTTAGGCACTCAGTAAGTCATGTTAGAAGCAATTTATCACTCATCCTTGCATTCATGCAGCCATTGATTCATCCTCTGACTCATATGTGCATTCGCCCTCAGACACAACCACAATAAAGTAAGCACAAACTGAACAAACTGTGCAAGATAATTCAAAGGATGGAAGTGCAAAAAAAGAACTTATACTGCCTTCTAAAACACCGGAGAATTATGATTGCAATAAAGATAGCAGCAGGTGTCCGTCTTGCAGTGGTATTGTATATGTCATTTTTTAAAAACTCCTAATGGCAGTCCCATTTAGATTCAAGGTGTTGGAAACATTGGAATGGTAAAACAATTATAACTGAGGACAACATCATTCCATAATGAAGGCCTATTTTAGAGAAGGTGACCACGCGAGATATTGCACCCTGCAAGTGAAAGGAATGGAAGCAGGGTGCCGTTAGCATTGCTTTAGGAGCTGTGGTATCCTTTTAAAAAATGAAAAAGAGGAGTAGCAAAGAGGTGAACGGTGAGCTTTAAAATGAGGAAAACAAAGACTAAAGGGCTGACCAACCAGCCCTGCGCTAGAAGCACACTTATTTTCAGGAGGATGTGCACATGTAATCAGAAAATGCCACCATTCACAAGGCAAGAGAGCCAATGACTGAAGTAGATTGAACCATTAACACATGCAGTATGCTGTCAAGGATGGAAGCAAAGTGTAAACACTTTGACAGACCATAGGCAGAGAAGGGTTGACCGAAAGACTCCCTATATATCTATATGGATAAATATTCATATATATAAATGTCTGTAATATTTAATGCTTTTTTAGTTTATTACAAGTTCCTGGCAGACAGCTATACCTGTCAGGCCTTCTGAAGAGATTGCAGCAAAATTATTTCAGTGCAAATCTTATATCCATAGGGTTTGTCAAAGGGGGTAACCGACACTAAAATACTCCCCAACAAAGGCAATCTGTGCAAGTTTAATGTACCAAAATACCTGACCTGCATGCTTTTCCACAGTGCATAAACAGTCCTCCCTTAAAGACCCGTTGCCTTTAACATATGTGTAAAATAATAAATAAATCTGGCCGCCTGACTTTATAGTAACTTTTCCTAATACTTGGATCAAACACATGGCTTCTGAAAAACCTGTCCCTAGTGAGCCAATCAGGCCTATTGCTATTGTCATTGGCTTGTCACCATAACCAGCTCTTGCCTGCTGTACTGAGCTGCCCAAAAGGCAACCATGAGGCACGTAGTCATAAAATTACAAATGTATACAATATTACACTTGGGAAAACAAAACACTGTCCTAAGATGATCTATCAAAGAGTCCCACACTGCAAATGGTCTGTGCCCTGGTGTCATCGAGGATTTCTCTTTCTTGCTACCCTCATCAGTGACATTCCTTTTGACAAAATACCTCTCTGTTTATTTTAATACAGAGTAATAACAATCCACCATTAAGCGTCTATTGACTTCAACATGTGCGGTTCACAATCAATATGTCAGGCCTGTAGCCTGAATTACAACATTTCATAAGAAACAATCAGGCTATGAGATTTATCTTTGGTTTGTCACCATAACCAAGTCAGACCTAATGTGTGGGGAATAAGCTTTCTCACAAGACAACCAACAGGTTTACGTTATTAAAATTACAAATATGTACAAAATTAAAGTTGTCAAAACAATATAAAATCCATCCTAATGGACCTTAATAAGTATTATTGTAGTTCAAATCTATCCCAATGGCTTGCACCTAGAACACTTCATACTTGGTACTGCCTACTGTGGTAATCTGATAGATTCTGTGTAACAAAATACCTGCATAGTAATGGCTACTTGCTTTGTCATAAATCTTGATTATAAATGGATCACACATAAGGAATCTGGCATAACTTGTCCCAGTGAACCAATAAGGCCTATAGCTTTTACCATTGGCTTGACACTATAACCAGCACAGGCCTACTGAAGTATAAGCTGGCAACCATCATGCATAACGAATGCAGTCATAACATTAAAAATATGTATCTTATTACAGCTGTCAAAACAATAAACAGACCCACAATAGGACCTAACCAATCATCACAGGGAAAACCTTCTATTTGCAGCATTTGTCAGAGTAGGTGAACAGAACCAAAACCGTTGCCCAGTATGGCAATATGTGAGATTACATGTAACTAAATACCTGTATACAGCCTGTAACACAGCGAGAACAACCCACTGTTAGAGACCTATTGCCTTTAACAAATGCCTTTCACAAGAAATAAACCAGGGCTACTGCCTTTGCCATGGTTTTCATAATAAACATACCAGACATGTGGCATCTGGCATAATATTATGCAGTGCACCAACTATGCCTATAGCTGTTATTGTTGGCATGCCACCATAACCAGCTCAGACTTTCTTTAGTGAGTGCAAACATTCCCAGATGGCAAACATCAGGTGTACAGCCATAAAATTAAAAAAGCATACAAAATTACAGTTGGCAAAATAAACTATTATCTCTCTTAAGAGTGCCTAACAAGGATTCTCACTGTGCAATTCTTCCATTTCCATGTTTTTAGATGGGGTACATTACACCTAACAGTTGCTTCTACAGTAATGTATGAGCTTCCATGTAGCAAAATGCCTATCTGTATTCTTTATTACAGAGAATCCACCCATAAATGCCTATTTATTTTAACGTTTGCTTTTCACAAAAAGTTTGTTAGGCCTACTGCCTTTATTATACCTTTCCATAAAAATCTGGCCTATAATCTTAATCAACGGCCTGTCACCTCAACCAAATCAGACCTACAGTGTTGGGGATATATGCTTTCCCGCAAAGCAACCATAAGGTATTCAATAATAAAATTGCAATCATGTACAAAACAGCAGTTGTCAAAGTAGCCTAATAAACATTATTGTAGTGTACATCTTGTATACTCATGATTTATTCTGGTGAGTCACCAACACTAAAACTCTTGCCCTCTACAGTAATCTGTGAGATTCTGTATAACATAATACTTGCCTAAAGGCTATAACACAGTAGAGTAACAATCCATCCTTAAGAGCCTATTGCCCTTAACCCTTGCTTTTCACAGTATGTAAAACAGACCTAATGGCTTTGTGTTAATATTTCATCGTGAACAGATTACAACTATGGAATGTGGCATAACGTTTTCCAGTGAACAAACAAAGTAGAAAATACAGTTTGCTAATCAATATAGAAACCTTCTCAATAGGGCTGAGGAAGAAGCATCATAGAGAAAACCTCCAGGGTTTGTTGGCGTGGGTGGCCAACACCAAAACCATTGCCTATTACGGAAATCTGTGAGATTACGTCTCACAAAAATACCTGCAACTTGCAAAAATCCTATGCTTTTCACAATACCTAAACTAGGCCCACTGCATTTGTCATAACTTTTCATAATAAGCAGATCAGACTTATGACACTGGCCATAACGTTTCCTAAAGCACCATTCAAGCCTGTAGATGTCACCATAACCAAATCGGGCCTGCTATTTTGAGAGTAAGCGTTCCCAAATGTAACCATCAAGAACACAGTCATAAGATTACAGTTGGCAAAGCAAAATACTATCTCTACTAAGAGGCCCTAACAAGGATTCTCAGAGAGCAAATCAACTATGTCCATGGTTTGTCTCAGGGGTTAACCAACAGCAAAACCATTCCCCACCTCAGTAGTTAATGAGATTCCATGTAACAAAATCCTTCTCTACTGGGCGTTAGCCATTATCATTCTCTTGCCATTGTATCCAACTCAGTCCTGCTGTATTGAGTACAAGCTTTACCAAAAGCAGAAACATGCAATACAAGCACTCTTCAGTCTAAACACACACTTCAACCATAAACATGTGAATGGAGCCTAGCCCTTCTCTCAGTAGCACTCTCAATCTCCTTTTTGTGACCCGCTGTAGGTTTTCAGACAGCTAAACTGTCAAGACAGACCTAAAATTACAGTTGGCAAAATAAACTATTATCTCTCTTAAGAGTGCCTAACAAGGATTCTCACTGTGCAATTCTTCCATTTCCATGTTTTTAGATGGGGTACATTACACCTAACAGTTGCTTCTACAGTAATGTATGAGCTTCCATGTAGCAAAATGCCTATCTGTATTCTTTATTACAGAGAATCCACCCATAAATGCCTATTTATTTTAACGTTTGCTTTTCACAAAAAGTTTGTTAGGCCTACTGCCTTTATTATACCTTTCCATAAAAATCTGGCCTATAATCTTAATCAACGGCCTGTCACCTCAACCAAATCAGACCTACAGTGTTGGGGATATATGCTTTCCCGCAAAGCAACCATAAGGTATTCAATAATAAAATTGCAATCATGTACAAAACAGCAGTTGTCAAAGTAGCCTAATAAACATTATTGTAGTGTACATCTTGTATACTCATGATTTATTCTGGTGAGTCACCAACACTAAAACTCTTGCCCTCTACAGTAATCTGTGAGATTCTGTATAACATAATACTTGCCTAAAGGCTATAACACAGTAGAGTAACAATCCATCCTTAAGAGCCTATTGCCCTTAACCCTTGCTTTTCACAGTATGTAAAACAGACCTAATGGCTTTGTGTTAATATTTCATCGTGAACAGATTACAACTATGGAATGTGGCATAACGTTTTCCAGTGAACAAACAAAGTAGAAAATACAGTTTGCTAATCAATATAGAAACCTTCTCAATAGGGCTGAGGAAGAAGCATCATAGAGAAAACCTCCAGGGTTTGTTGGCGTGGGTGGCCAACACCAAAACCATTGCCTATTACGGAAATCTGTGAGATTACGTCTCACAAAAATACCTGCAACTTGCAAAAATCCTATGCTTTTCACAATACCTAAACTAGGCCCACTGCATTTGTCATAACTTTTCATAATAAGCAGATCAGACTTATGACACTGGCCATAACGTTTCCTAAAGCACCATTCAAGCCTGTAGATGTCACCATAACCAAATCGGGCCTGCTATTTTGAGAGTAAGCGTTCCCAAATGTAACCATCAAGAACACAGTCATAAGATTACAGTTGGCAAAGCAAAATACTATCTCTACTAAGAGGCCCTAACAAGGATTCTCAGAGAGCAAATCAACTATGTCCATGGTTTGTCTCAGGGGTTAACCAACAGCAAAACCATTCCCCACCTCAGTAGTTAATGAGATTCCATGTAACAAAATCCTTCTCTACTGGGCGTTAGCCATTATCATTCTCTTGCCATTGTATCCAACTCAGTCCTGCTGTATTGAGTACAAGCTTTACCAAAAGCAGAAACATGCAATACAAGCACTCTTCAGTCTAAACACACACTTCAACCATAAACATGTGAATGGAGCCTAGCCCTTCTCTCAGTAGCACTCTCAATCTCCTTTTTGTGACCCGCTGTAGGTTTTCAGACAGCTAAACTGTCAAGACAGACCTAAAATTGTATGTAAATTAATGTAACCCAGTGCATCCCATACTACTCTCAAAACACAACTGCACTCTAAATTCTACATTTCAATCAATCAATCACAGAATTTTTAGAGCCGACAGCTACTCAGTGAGTGTCCTGGAGCTAGGAAGATTCAACACCCACCTTGATAACAATGCCAATAGTGAATTTAGAGGCGAGTCAGTTATCTGCACTCTCTGATTGGCCTGATTTGCTATTATACACTTGCTGACCTACTTGCTGACACCTGATTGTTAATAGGCCACATTAAAGAGCAGCGTCTTAAGATTGTTTTTGAATATACGTATATATATATATATAATAATATACGTATATCCTTCATAGCATGAAGTTGATAGGGAGGAGCAGTCCCCTGGAAGCAAGAAAGGAGAAGGAGGTTCCACTCCACCTTCTCCTATATTTTCGTGGGATTACAACCTCCAAGGTATTTGAGGAACGAAGGGTTCTCAACTGCTTATAATGGACAATCCGGTCAATGAGATACCGAGGACATACTTGATAAAATGCTTTATGCACCAGTTCAAGTCCCCTGAATCGTACTTGTTCCTCGATAGGTAGCCAGTGCAACTCTTTCAGATGAGGACGAATATGATCTACCAAGAGTCTCAGCAGAAGCTGGGCTGTGGCATTCTGCACTAGCTGAAGTCTCCTAAGTTGATAGGGTGTAAGACCCTAGTATAAAGCGTTGACGTAATCCAACTGAGATGAGGGTTTATATCACAATTTTTTGCTGCTGAGGTGGAAGCAGATAAAGGAGTTTTTTTAAAGATTTCAAAAGTCTAAAACCGGATCCAACAGCTCCCCCTACCGGAGGACCAAATGAAACAGAACTGTCAAACTTCACCCCTAGGTTCAGAGCAGTAGAAGCTGGGGGATGTGGTAATGGAACACAACTGGGCCAGCAGTCGTTATCCCAGCTGGTGGAGGGGTGGGGGTATGGGGGAAAACCAAATAACAGAATTTCTGTCTTACTAGTATTACATTGTAAGTTACTGGAGCTCATCCATTGTAATACAGCTGTGATGCAAGCCCTAAATCTACTAAAAGCACTAGGGATCTTTCCGTCCACGGTGAGGAGATCCTGAGTGTCATCAGTGTAAAGCTCTTAACAATTTTAAATACATCAAACTGTTTATGATGGGAGCCGCCAATATGAGTCTGCCTAAACTCTCTTGATTGGCCATGGTAGTTATTTAACCCTCTTTTGTAAAGAATTTCTTCTTGAAGCAGATAATATTTCTCTGTCCTCTTTCCAGTTTCTTACACTGCCTTTATACCTCCTTGAGCTCATCGAAAACCAGGGAGAGGAATAAAAGCCTACCCTTAGGGTAGACAGAGGGACTCTAATGACAGTACAGGAGGTGGAGGGTTCTGGGACTCAAAAGCAGCAATGCATTCATCATCAGTGCCCTCCTCTCAGCTCTACTTCTGCTAGAGAAAAAGAAACATTCTAAATTATTTACTTATCTAAGACACTTTAACAGCATTACAGTGCCATGTGTGTGCCCTGGAAAGGAGGTCAAGCTCCATCTCATTTTAGCTTCATACAACATAGTGATCCTTCTCTAGGCAGCCTGGCTGGCTCAGGCTGCTGGATAAAACACAGAAATAATCGCAACTTAGAGATCGGGAAGCAGTTTTCATATGAAAGCACTCATCTTCTGCTCAAGCACAGCCAGCACTCCTCTTCACCAACATATGGTTTAAGCCAAAGCCCCTCTATGTATTACTCTCGAAACCTGTTTTTTAGGTTGATCATATTATGCCTAGAGAGAGCTGCACTGTCGAGCCAAACACATAGAGAGGGCTTTGTCTTTTTTAATGCCTGATCCATGATGATCGGAATGCTAAGTCCTTGTTTCTAGGTAAAAGCAAAAGAAACCTTTCTCATTATTATTTACCCTCTCCCTCCAATCCAGGATTGGCCTTGAGTGGAGGAAACACTGGATCTCTGTAGTGTACTCTGGACGACTGAGTAACCTTATTCATTCAACTTGAGACAAGCAGTAGGGTCAGGAGTGCAAACGGAGGAACACGTAGAGCCAGTAGTTCAAATCGTAAGCAGGACCGAATTGGTATTTCTGACACTCTAGCATATGGGTACTCACAAACATTTTCCCAGGGGCCACAAAGTTTGGTCTGTGGTGTGACCGAGGGTCGCACTGATGCTAGCAGCGTAGTGATCAAAGGGAGGAGGGGGCTCTGGATGGGGAGGGGTTGTGGCGTTATGGTGGGTGTAGGGGGCAGCAAAGCAAATAGATCTAGTGGCTGAATCGCTCAATGTGAAACCAGAAAATGTGGCGTTAATCCCAGCTTCGCCACTTTACCAAATTGTGTGATCCTAGGCAATTGTTTTATTTCACGTTCCCTTCATTTTCTTCAATATTGTATGTAGGAGGACTTCACAATGCATGACTTCAGTATGTGCGCTGTGCAAATCCTTCGCCTGTGTTTGATTTAATAAACTATGAAGTTGTGCATGTTTAATAGCAAATCAGGCCAATCAGAGAGTGCAGATAACTGACTTGCCTCTTAATTCACTATTGGCATTGTTATCAAGGTGGGGGTTGAATTTATGTTTGAAATCTATTGTTCTTAAATAATAAAAACACTTCTCCATGCACTGATATAATCTGATGCAGTAAAATGAAATGGTCCTGTGTGTAAATGAAATACACTTTTTGAATTTTTAAGAACCCTTATCATAGTTGCAAACATTTGCTGCAAGATTCCTTAAAAAATGAAAGTGCTCCTGCAGTTAAGCTGTTCAGGACAAATGCCCGGTGTTTAAATAAAGTATTGCCTGCTGAGTCCAGTAAACAGCAGCCTAGTGCTACTGCTGCCCTGGGGGTTCGCATGTAAAGGTCAAAAGGCCGCATGTGGCCCCCGGGCAGTACTTTGAGTATCACTGCTCTAGCATTTACTGGCCCGCTGCAGATTAGGGGCTGCTTGCAGGGCAGGACAGACTGCCTTAATCCTGCACATTCTGCTGGAAGCTTTCTGCAGTGCTGGCTTGATCTAAGCAGTTGTGCCGGGCTCGTCTGGTATCCGGTCCAGTGCTGAAGTCAGGAACCGGATTTGGTGCTTAATATGTAACAAACAAAAAAAGAAATAGATGCAGGGTCCAAGGAATTTCTGGGAAACAACTGCAGCTTGCACTACCGACTTGATCTTCCATTGCTGCGAAATGCCAGTTTCAATACTCGTTCCTACAGTGGTGGCAGTTTGGACAATTCCAAGGCACTAAAAGCTGTAAGACTGGCCATGACACTTCACAACTATTTTTACAACATATACTTAGTTGTTTAACTGATGTGCTCTGCTCAAAAAATTACTGTACCACCACCCGATGGACAGTATACACAAATGCCGGTGTGTAGAAAGATCTGACCACCAGCAAACCCCAGCATAAATTAAGCACCAACCCTACTGCTGGCAAATGTGATGACTCTTTGTTTCCAAATATGTTTTGGGTTAAAGACTCCATACTCAGTACTTTCTTTGGTGACGAAAATGTGACATATCTACATGGACATGCACACGATCCCCAGCGTCAGCACAAGCAACTACAAGAACACCGTAAATCAGACGAGGCACTGACAGCGAACGAGCCTATAACCGATGCCCATGTGACTGCATTTTCAAGGAAAGTCGTTTTCATGAAGAATGAACTGTAATAGATATCACAGCTCTCGTTGAGAAAAAGTACTGGGTCAGACTGCCCATTCTGTCGCCTTGGCATGCTCATGGTGATGGTAGGCTGAGGGCTGTCTCTAGGAGCTTGGTGGCTAGCATGCCCCAAACATTAAAATCCCTACGCCTTACTCTAATTGCGACCACCTCAGTCTGGGGCTGTTTGGAACAATTTCATCAGCGCTCTCAGTTTGGCCTTCAGTCCATACTTGAACGGGTGGTCGTTTCTGCCACACACTGTAGCTCACTTGTTTTTTTACTGAGTCCATAAATCACCAATAGAAGCAAAGGATTATCACAGAGAAGTGAAAAACTTTCCCCAAGTGCTCCATGGCAGCGAAGTGCCTAGCAAATGTCTTCGGAGCAGTGTCACTATAAGGATTGTGAGGTTTTACGGCAAGATTTATTTTGGGGTTCCCTGTTCTTAACAAGAATTTTATTGTCGTTTTCTGCTAACGCAAGCCCATTTAAGCTTAACCTTCAAAGGGTCACACTAAAAAATGTTGAAATATGCCTTGTCGGGGGCTCAAAAATCCATCGGATGACACTGGGTAGAAGGAGAGAGCGAGGAAGAGTGAGAGCTAGAGGTAGGCAGAGAGGATAGAGAGGATTAATATGGGGAAATAGGTGAATGAGAGACAGTGTACACTCCCTGGAGGTACCTTGGAAGGAGGAGACCCTGGTCAGTCATTTGCCCACTTTACCCATGCTTTAAAACGTCTCTGACAACGAGGCACCTGAGACACTTCCATATTTCGAGGTGTGCACGGTCACAAACAATCGAAAGGGAGGTTTTTAATCGCACACATTGATCTCTTTCGTGACAATGGGAATCAAAACTTTTAAGGTAATCCGGGCCAGCATTGCAGTCTGTGTTTACATTTCACACGTTTTACTTCGTGCTGCATGGTACATGTGTGCCTATTACTTAGAAGTATTTCCTGTTCTGAGAAATTGTGTTTTTATAGTTTTGTTTTTCATGCAACCTAGGATGCTTGTGTTGCTTGTAATGTGAACTGAGTCGCCTATAGGCATCCGAGTGAGCTCAGGGCGTGGATGGGCGCTCATCCCAGCACGAGTAAGAGCTTAGGAGCTGAGGCTGACAGCAGCGGGCTCTTTGCACAGTGCCTGCTGCTAGGTCATTCTTCAGTGTAAACGATGTGCATGGTCCCACTCAATTCTATTTGTAAAATGTTTTATTGCTAATTGTAAATCAAAATATCGCTGCTTCCTATTATATACTTTGTTGAGCAAAACGTTATTAATTCGTCAAGCATAAGATTCTACGTCACACGTTTGAGACAAGCCACATGTCCTGTAAAGTGTACCTTATTACACTTGGGATTCGTCCCTTTTCGACACGCCCACCTTTTTCAACCACTTAAAGCACCAGGGGCCGAAAATTAAGAAAAGTGGCACTGCACTGGATGCAGCGCCACTTTTCTTGTGCCCCCTGACGCCACCATGTGTGCGCCGTATTTATGATATGGAACACCATGGCAGTATTGGAAACAATAGCGTCAAAAGATTTTACACTACTGTGGTGATTTGCTCCATTAGCGTAAAAAATGTGGACGCTAGTGGAGCAAAGTGCAAGGAGGCCCATTGATTACAATGGGTGTGTCCTTTTAACGCCTGCTTTTAGCAGGCGCCAAAACTGATGCCAAAAATGGCGCAATGAAATCTTGTAGATTTCATTGCGCCATTTTTGTAGGACTCCTTGCGCCGGAACGCCCCCTTTTGCATACATTATGCATGGCACATGCATAATATGGGGCAAAGGGGTGCAGTGCATGTATTGCGGCACTTTGTCAATATGGCACGGCAATTTTGCAAGTCTAAAGCCACATTAGCGTAAAACACATTATGCTAATGTGGCGCTAGGCCTCCTCGATTTTGGGCCTAGGTATGGTTTTAAAAGACCATGCTCAGGCAGTCTGACCAACCAATGGAAATGTGCCTATCAATTGAAACTCAACCTACCTGAGTATGAGTGCCCAGCAGTGGTACTCATTAGTCATCATACCGGGGAAAAAACCAACAGCCCCAGTCAGAAGCTTATCAAGTGTACTAAATAGCACATATTTAGAGTTTTCCCCAATAACAGAGAATAATATGCATTTTTTTTATATACCCCACCAGAATTTGCGTGTTTTGTTAATTAACTGTCCTTTGTCCATCATTAAAATTCAAAAAAGTTGACTGTGTAAAATTTAAGAGTGTGGACTTTACCATGCAAGTAATTATTGGGTGCAGTAAAGTCCATACAACACATAATCCGGGGTCGACGTTTACCAGCCCTATCGCAATCATGGACAATGTCTTTTCTTATCAAGGTATGTTCACTTTATGCAGCATTGCTCGATAAATTGCTCATACATCAGCAGCTACTCTAGGATTTACATTTGGGGCTGGCCTAGTTATTGAGCTCTAAAGCAATTGCTGCTTTAGTTTCAACTAATGCCAGTTTAACATCTTAAAAAGCAGACGTGTTAGGGCACAGGTTTGGGATGGAAAGAGTCCGACCTGTTGATACGTGGGCATGTTGTCCCCTACCGGCAGTGGCGGCTGACAGCTTTAGGAGGGAGGGGGGCGGGCAGGATACACACACACACACACACACACACTCATTCTTTCACACACAGACAAGCACGCATGCACGCACATCCATTAACAACACTCATAACACTCAAAAATGCACGTGCGCACCAAACATTCAATTTAAAACATCACACACATATACACACACACACACACACACACACACACACACACACACTTAACTTCAGCCTCCAGGTCCCAGGAGGGTTGGGACTGCTGCCTTCCCTCATTGGCTGACCTTAGGTCAGCCAATGAGGGAAGGCAGCAGTCCCAGCCTCGTCACAAAGTGGGATGTGGTCAGTGAGACTTCTGACCCCACCCCACTCTGTGACGAAGTGTCACTGATTGACACTCGCCCTGGGCACTTCAGAGGTTAAACCTGAAGCGCCCAGGGAGAGTGTCAAGTGGTGACGCTTTCCTTGTCACCCAGGGGAGGGCCTCAAGGCACCTTTGCTGAGCCGAGGAGGTCATGCCCATAGAAGCTGTAACCTCCTCAGCCAAGCAAAGTTCAGCTCAGGCAGCCAGGAGTGTGCGCAAATCACGCATGTCTGCTCCTGGCTGCCTGAGCTGAACATGGAGAGTGTCTGTCAGGCTGACCTTTGTTTAGCCTGACAGACACTCTTCATGACGGGCAAAAGGTGGGGGGCGTGGCCCCTCCGCCCTAAAGGACGGGCCGCCACTGCCTAGTGGGCAGCTGTCACCCAGGGACCGGTGACCGCCAAACTTGTATGTGTGAAAGATGTCCGTGCTGCTGCCTGTGTGTGAGTGTGTGTGTGATACCAAATTTCAAAATTGCCCAGTCACTTTATTTTTTCTAATGCAACGACAGCAGCTGGAAGTTAACACTTTTGCGTAGAAAAAAGGCAGTGGTACCATGTTACTTCATGTGCACTCGCACCAATGCAGCCGTGCGTCATAAAAAAGCAGCACAGGCCTCATTTCTACACAAGAGGTGCAAAGTCTGCTTCTCCCAAGTGTCAGCTTTCAATCTGAAAAAAAAAACAAGTTAGATTTAAACAAAATACATTGATTTTGTGTTTCTGGAATTTTGAATTGTGGGCCATTCAATTCCCCAAAATATGGGTTAAGTGGAACTTCCCCTTTAATATTGTGACTGAAAAACTTGTCAGAAGTGGTGTGAGCCTGATGACCAGGACCTGGACCAGGAATGGCCTTTTTATGTTCCTTTCCCAGTCCTCTAAGTGGACCATGATCTGACAAGGCTGAAATCTGAAAAAGCAGATAAATCTACGCTGAGCTAAAGCGTCTGGGGGCTCTCTATTTTGTCTTATGCACATGAAGAAAAAAAATACTGTGCCTGTCAGCCTGCCACCTGCCGAACCTGACACATAATGTCACAGGAAATCCATGCTGTGATATGGGTATCAAGCCACACAGTGAATACTGTTGTTATAAATGGCTCACATAGAGATCCTCTAACGTTTAGTTCAGTCCCTGAAAGTCATAACTCCTTGCATCACAACACTTGAATACAAAACTGGTTATCAACTGTTGTGATGTCATAAAGGCCTTCAAGCCCGGTGACAGGGCTCTCTGTCAGCAAGGTAGTACTTGTCTGCTTTGACTGAAAACAGAAAGTACAGCAGCAGGAGGAGGATAGGAAGGTAGGGAGGTAGCGGGTTTTAGTTAAGGAAAGCAGGACAGATCTTTATTGCTTACATTTGTGTTGGGGAGGAGAGGGCATGTTATGTATAGCTCTCTAATTATCCTCTGGCCACGTGTAGTAGTTCAAGGCAGGGCAGATGGTTTTAGGGCCTTACATAACATAAATTCATCGAAAGGTAAAAGGTGAATTATGAGGGTGTTTTCCCCTTCAGAGATCTGAGTGACCTCATAGAGAACTCATGTTTTGCTTTTGTCTATTTGACGTCACTCAGAACCCTTGATGAAAAACAACCTTGTAATCCACTGTTACCCATCTAGAATTCTATATCTTTATCACTGTCTGAAAAAGTCACTTACAACTGACACAGTGATATTTACAAGAATTTCCTTGTTTGACGCTTCTTCAGGATGCGTCACGCATAGCCTGTAATGTGTCAGAATTCCTTCACCACAAAAACACAGGCGTAATGACAGACGCAGTTACTTTCAAACAGGAATCTGACCATTTGAAGTCACTTCACACTCTGGAAGATGTCTGATTTTGTACCTCACCACTGGTTGTAGTAGGTCTACACATGTGCCAATCATGTTGTAGGACCCCTTGACCATCCTGGGACCACAGCACCTATGATACCACCATCCACTGCAGCAAGGCTATGTTACATTGTGTACTTTTTGCAAGGGACAGGCCAGGATTGTCACTTCTCTATGGAGGAAGGGGTACATGCTGTGGTGTGTCTTTAACTGTAATGTACCTAATGGATTCTTGGGTACATCACAGAGGACGACTGCAACCAGGCAACAGTGGGAGTTGGAGGAGAATGGCAGGAGAAGCAGACTCTGTGGTTGTGGCTGTATTATTATATATATATACTTATAAGTTGAATAAAGCACTTGGGAACACAAGCTGTGTAGAGCGTGATCTCAACATTTTGGCGACGAGGATGGGTTCAAGAGGTTACCGTTTGGTCTAGCATCGGCAGCAGCTTGTTTCCAGAGATTAATGAAGAAAGTCCTGGAAGGGGTTCAGTAGGTATTATTTTTCCAGGATGATATCCACATTTATGGTGAAAATAAAGTGGCTCATGATATAACTTTAAAAGAAGTTTTAGTGAGACTAAGAGATAATGGACATACTGTAAAAAAGGGAGAAATGTCAATTTAGAGTTAACACAGTGACACATTTGGGGCATGTCATATCTGGAGAGGGTATAAAACCCAAGATGAGTCTGACTGAATCCATTGTCAATGTTCCCACTCCTGTTGACAAGGATGGTGTTCGATCCTTTTTAAGTTTAGCTGAATATTATTCAAAGTTTGTTCAAGTTTTGCCATTATAGTTATGCTGCTAAGGATGTTGCTTAGGAAAGGGAGCAAATTTATCTGGTCCGATGAATGTGAGCAGGCATTTGTGTGTGTCAAGAATGTAATAGGCAATATGCCAAATTTGAACCATTTTGATGTGACTAAGAATACCATTCTTACCACTGATGCCAGTCTTCAGGGGCTAGATGCAGTTTTGAGCCAAGTGGACAATGGAGAAGAGAAGGTGATAGCATTTGCCTCTCGTTCTCTGAAGGGAGCGGAAGAGAAATATTCTGTCATTGAACGAGAGCCACTTGCTTGTGTATGGGCTATCCATCATTTCAAGTTTTTCTTGTGGGCCTGGCTTTTACACTAAGGTCTGATCATAAACCTTTGGTACAAATCTTCACATGTAAGGGGTCAGATAGAGCTACTCCTAGAATTAAAAGATGGTTGGAGAGTGTGTTGGAGTTTAACTTCAAGACTGAATACTTACCTGTATTGAGAAATGCCACAGCGGACTGTTTGTCTAGATTGCCTGTTGAAGGAGATGATCTAATGGAACAGAGTACTTCGGTGATTTGAGTGATGGAGTCATCTCTATCTCAGGAAGAGTGGTGTTGAGAGGGTGGGAAAGATGCTGTTTTAGCGGAAATAAGATGCATGTTAGTGAATGGATGGCCTGATCGGAAGTACTTGAACATGGAGGTACAGAAAGTTTGGGGAGTGAGAGATGAATTAAGCATCTTGGATGATCAAGTGTTCAATGGAGATTGTTTAATTCCACCAGAAGGGTTAAGGGGCAAGATAATGAATCTTGCACATGAAGGGCACCTAGGCAGGTATCTTACCAAAGCTAGAATACGAGAAAAGTATTGGTGGCCTGGGCTTGACAAAGAAGCAGAAAGCTTAGTGAGGGATTGTTGGTTATGTGCTAACAGTGATAAGACTAAAGTAGTAAGAAAGGTACCTTTGTCTCCCACAGATATGCCTGATGAACCTTGGTTCAAACTTGGGTTGGATATTGTGGGACCCTTCAATTTATTAAACCCTAATGAAAGGTATGTATTGGTCCTGGTGGACTATAAGTGGAAATGGGTGTACACCTGTTGTGTTGGATCAGTTACCACTAAGACTGTGGTAGAATTTTTGAAAGATGTATTTGTTTTGGAGGGCATTTCCAAGGTGATTGTCACAGACAATGGGATTCAATTTGTTTCTGAGGAAATGAAAACATTTTGTTGGATTTGTCAATTGAACACCAACGTACAGCACTTTATCCTCCGCAAGCCAATGGTCTTGTAGAAAAGATGAATGGGCTTAAAAGGGATTGTGCTCAGTTAGCCATGACAAACAGAGGAGAGTTCAGAAACATTTTGAGGGATAAGCTGTGGGCTCATCGCACCACTCCAAATTCTTTAACAAAGAAATCTCCAGCTCAGTGTTTGAGAGGACAAGTGGCGGGGTCCATGTTGAATCCCAAGTGGTTAAGGTGCTATGGTAACAATGAGATGGGAGCAAAGTTCTTATGCATCAGAGGAGGTATAAAGAACAATTTGATAATAAACATGGTGCTGTGGCCAGGAACTGGAGATTAGGGGAGTTTGTGTTTGTAAAGAAACCAAAGTTGTCATCCAAGAGGGAGTCTAAATTCATAGGACCATTTCGTATCAAAGAGCTATAGTAAAATGTAGTAACTAGAAAATGGAGAGGTTTGGAGCATGTCTAGATTGGCTAAGTGTGATTGTAATGCTAAAATGGTGGAAGCCAAACTATATGCTGGTTAATTGGAGATAGTAGGGAAATCTTACAGCATCGTAAAACCGCTTTGTCACGCAGGGAGGTCCACACTAGAAGAAGGCCGGAGTATCTCAAGGACTATGTGTGATCATGGTTATCCACACTGTCTTTGCACTTTTATGCTCACATGGTATGTGAGTAATGCTCTTAGTATATTGTATTGTTGTAATGCAGTTGATTGTTAATAATTGTTTACGTATTTGTTTGGGGGGCAGATGTGCTGTGGTGTGTCTTTAACTGTGATGTACCAAATGGATTCTTGGGTACATCACAGAGAACAACTGCAACCAGGCAACAGTGGGAGTTGGAGGAGAATGGCAGGAGGAGCAGACTCTGTTGTGGCAGCTGTATTATTATATATATACTTACAACTTGAATAAAGCGCTTGGAAACACAAGCTGTGTACAGCGTGATCTCAACAATACCCAATTCCAGGTCTGTGTACTCTGAAGGACAACAGGTAAGTAAGTAAACACATAAGGTAGGTAATACATGTATTTCCACTTCAGGTTCCATCATATAGTTGTATCCACTTACATGACACTGTCACTCACTGTGTCACCCATACTCAGGTCTCTACATACACATCAGTAGACAATGCCCACAGACAAACTGCATACATTACCTCTTACATCCAGGACCAATGTAAAAGTGCAAAAGGTGATAGTCTGCCATTTTACAGTCTTTTACATTGATCCTCACACATTAGGCTCCTTGTGTAAATCTGGACTGATGCATCACCTCAGGTTTTCGACACATTGCTGAAGTTGTGTCAGTTCTGATAACAACTTCGGCAATGCATGAGCTTTGACTGGATGTCTTCTGGCATCCTTCCCTCAGATGCATCAGTATGTCTGGCACATCCTGGGACCCTACGCCACGGAGCCCCGTATTGCAAATACGACGCATTCATGGATTTGTAAACTTTTTCCCACAATGCAATTATTTCTAATGCATCACTGCCGCAACACAACAATGTGTCAGTTCTTGTAAATGAGGTCCTAAGTTCTTTATTAGCAGACTTATAGAAAAAAGAGAATTAAAACAATGAAGAATTTCATCCTAAAAATAACCACTGTGGTGTCCACGACCACTTCAGACGCTGCTGACCCTTGCCCTGGCCCCTGCTTCCTGGTTTTGCCATAGCCAGTTTCCTCTGATAATCTTCTCTGCAGAACTCTTAGCCTTAAATCTGCCACTGTTTGTGAGAGGAGCTTGCTTTGCTGCTTCCAGCACTTTACCTGTTCTGTGTATGAGGGAAACGTGGCCTGCTGCTGGCCGTGCTTCACCTGTTCTGTGCAAAATAGAAGCTTTTCCTACTGCTACCTGTTCTTCACCTGTTTGTGTTTGGAAGGGAGCCTTTTTGTACTGTCTGTACCATAGTAGTTTTTTTTCTGTGTCTGAGAGATGCTTGCACCATAGATGCTTGGCATGTTTTTGTGTGAAGGAATCTTGCACTGGCAATGCCCTTGGTGTTATTGTGAGTGGACATTGATCATGGTGTACCAGTATGTGAAGGATGCTGTCTCTGTCTCTTTCCACGTTGTACTTCCGGTACGTGTGACGGGTGTCAGCACAGCCCCGACCTCTAGATATAAGGATGTGAGAAGTTCCTGCTGCCTACCTGTAACTGCAAAGATAACATCAGCATGTCAAATTGAACCAATATAGAACCAACCCTCTCACAGAACAAAATCATGTCAGATGTTGTTAATTCTTACGGCTCATTCCATATCCATCTCCTCCAAAACAGCAGTGTTGTTTCTGGTTATAGTTCTAGTAAATAGAATGCTTGTAAATTCTAAAATCGTCATTGTCTTTTGTTTTTACAGAACGCAGATTTATTTGAAATGATTGAAAAGATGCAGGTAAGTGACTTTAGCCTTATATTGATGGCCGTTGCACTTCGGTGTTTCTCAATGATGTTTCCTTCAATGCATTGCTAGTATAATGGACACCGACCGATAGGCTTTGCCAATATTGTGTTTTCCTTTGTGTGCTTGCACGGTGACCACCTTGTAACGAAGTGTAAAAAACATAATAGGATTCATTATTACAAGATAGCCACTATGCTTCCATGTTATGTTGCTTTTAAACTATCTTACAATATCATCACTATGTATACATGTGCAAGCACGGCGGCCATCATGTCATAATTATGCTTTATTGACATTGCATTATGGAATGTGCCCGTGCTTGGTGCTCATTTTATAATGGAATTGCAAATAAAACATGAGAAATTCCTTTGCAAAATGGATACTGTTTGTGAAGCAATTTAACAAGAATTGCAAAACCAAAATACGGCTGAGCTAGCACTGGATAGTGCATGGCAGAGGAAAGAGGGTGTACGAGGGCCACTCCTGCCCGGCTGTGAGGGTGGGATGGAACGAAAAGACAGTGGGTGTGGGACGGCAACACAGTGGAGAGGTTATCACAGGAGACTACTTTATGCCTCAAATAACCTTCCACAAAAATGCTATGGTGTTAAGGACAGCCCACCCAGTCAATGGCAACTTTTTTAGAAATGCTAACAGCTAATGGCTAAAGGGTGCTGAACTAATGCTCCTCTTTTTCTGTACAGTATGCATGTATGTATTGTATACGTATTGGAAAAATTAGGTCACTAACACACAGCTGTCATTATGCGAGTCCTGAAACAACCCAGGGGGTTTGGTGCCTGACACTCACAGGTAACTCATGCGTTTGAGTAATTTACACTTTTGAGCAAGTTTACTACTTTTTGCCTAGTCTCACAATTTGAGTGTAAGTTACTGCTGTTTAAACAACCATTTTCAATGCAACAGATCTCGCATTTGTTCAAGTTAGAGCTATTAGAGTAAAGCAAAAAAAAACGCAGCACGATCGCACTATGTAAAATGCAGCGCGTTCGTGCTGTGTGTAGAATAAACAGATAAAGTAGTCCGGACTCCAGGCTGAAAACATCGAGCCTCGTATGTTTTGATACTTTACCGGTGCTGTGTAGGTGGGCTAAACACCGGAAAAGGCATGACGTATGCATGCCTTTCACAAATGAAAGCAAGCGGATTTTAAAAAGCAAGCCCACGAACCAATGTAAGTGACTGACGTGGCATGGGCGTGGTTTGAAGCCCAAAGAGAGATTACAGAATGGACGGAGCACTTTGTGCTCGCCCATAAAACGTAGTATGCCCAGCAGTACACAAGGTCAACCACTAATACTACAACACCCACCCAATGAAAATCATGGAGGTAGGAAATAAGTATGAAACCCCATGGAAAAAATGCTAAATTAAATTATTTTAAATAGTTAAAAATGTAAATAAATATAATTTAATGGTAAAATATATAACATTAGTTGTTATGGAATTATAAAATATTTTAATACCCTATTAGTCTGTAAAAATATTGTAAATTTTTTATTAGAATATAACTAAATTAATTGTAGTTAATTCTCTACAACACTTTAAACAATTAATAATGCATGATATTTTTTCTTTTGATGGGAACTGTTCTTATTAAACTTTAGAAAAATAATTGTAATTTAATTTAAAGGAGATTTATTTTAAAATGAAGTTAATAGTGCTGTAGTATTTTTTATCTTTTCTACATTGAAAATAACGATTTAAATTGAATGTACATTTATTTTTAATATACACATATTTATTGTCGAGTTAAATACATTTTTTACATTTTCCTGCACTTTACCACATAGAGACTCCACGGTCAGTGCAGAGATTTCCAAAGTATACACTGCTCCCACTTTCATAATGTTGAAATCCAGACTAAAGGAACATCTTCAAGCAATCTGCTCACTAACTTGGACATGGCCAACAAATGGACCTAAGCACTTGACACAATGCTGATGTCAGTTTATGATTGTGAATGCCTTTGCTTAGTTTGCCTTTTATTGTATATCTTCTACTGTGAACCGTTTGGATATCCTTCTATATTTGAGCTATTGCTATATAAAAACTAAATAAATACTAATTCAAGGCTGATGAGCAGGTAGTGCAGGATAAAACTTTTTCATCTGGCTTCCTTGTGCCACGCATCTCTCTCCAAGTTGGCATAAGGCTACACAAACTTAGGGGCATATTTATACTCTGTTTGCGCCGGAATTGCGTTGTTTTTTTTAACGCAATTCCGACGCAAAACTAACTCCATATTTATACTTTGGCGTTAGACCCGTCTAGCGCCAAAGTCCATGGAGTTTGCGTAATTTTTTAGCGTGGACACCTACTTTGCGTTAATGATATGCAAGGTAGCCGTTCCCGTCTAAACAATTGACTCCGAGGCATGTGCGCCGTATTTACACTCCCGGGCAAAAATCACGCCCGGGAGTGGGCGGGTCAAAAAAAATGACGTCCAGCCGCTTTTGCAGGGTTTTTTAGCGCCTGGTCAGGGCAGGCGTTAAGGGACCTGTGGGCTTGGAAGGAGCCCAGAGGTGCCCTCCCATGCCCCCAGGGACCCCCCTGTCACCCTTGCCCACCCCAGGAGGACGCCTAAGGATGGAGGGACCCATCCCAGGGAACATAAGGTAAGTCCAGGTAAGTAATTTTTTTTTTTTTTTTGTGGCATAGGGGTCCTGATTTTTGCCCCCCTACATGCCACTATGCCCAATGACCATGCCCAGGGGACAGAAGTCCCCTGGGCATGGCCATTGGGCAAGGGGGCATGACTCCTGTCTTTGCTAAGACAGGAGTCATTTCAATGGGGGTTGGGAGTAGAAAAAAATGGCGCAAATCGGGTTGAGGCGATATTTTTGCCTCAGCCTGACTTGCCCCATTTTTTGGCGCCCAAGCTCCATATTCCCCTACGCCGGCGCTGCCTGGTGTACGTCATTTTTTTTGACGCACACCAGGCAGCGCCGCCGGCTAACGCCGGCTAACGTCATTGAATAAATACGGCGCCCGCATGGCGCTTCAGAATGGCGTTAGCCGGCGTTAGATTTTTTGACGCACAACTGCGTTGGCGCAGTTGTGCGTCGAAAAGTATAAATATGGCCCTTAGCCTCTTGATTTCCGGTTTAAATCCGTGTTGTGTCTGACTCAAGGTACCAGCAACCAAAAGTCATTAACTGGAGTCATCCGAGCGTGAATGTCAACGAAGCATAGACAGGTTTCACGAAGGGAGCAACAGGAACATACAAAAAATAGGGCTTTAGAAGCCTTGTTGCCTTTCTGTAGTTTACAATTCATGTTGTTCTCTCAGACCCTCAGGACCAAATAGGAGACTAAAGAAGACTAATGGTTAGACAGTGAGTCAGGCATGTGAAGTAATAGGTGGTTCAAAGCATCTCTGATGACACTTCTGCAATGCTAAGGATTTTAGTCATTTAGCATCCTTTGCATCCAAATCATTAAAAAGTTAACCAATCGTTCTCTCCATGCCGCCCTCCTACCTGCCGGTTAATACTACTCAAATTCTTGGGAAAGAGAAAAACATATTTAGTTCTCAGCAAGCATGGACACCCAGCTGTCACGGTTGTCCTGCAGTGAAAACCTGATTCCCAAATATTTTTCTTTGAGGAGGTGTGACTTACAACTGAACAACTGAATTACCAGAGTTAGGCCGCCCCTACTCACAGTATATAGCATTGTCAAATAAGCCATTACCACTGGGGGTGTTTGATGTCAGAATTAAAGTTTGGTGTCAGAGATCAAAGATGCAGTCAGTGTCACTCCTATTTCAGTAGAGCTGGATTCAACCCCCACGAACACTTGTATGCCATATTCCTTCCCTAAATGATTGAAGAGAGAGAGTTTGTGTTCCTCGGATGTTACATTCCTGTTTCAGTGCATACGCTCCTGGAACTGCTGCGTCTTCAGTGTTATGTTACCTGTGGTAAAATCCTGAACTTCTGCAACTTAGAGTGACTTCTGAGTCTGCAATATACAGTCTTTGCAGCCAGCAACTGTGCACATCGACAGTGAGTTCTGGGATATGTTGTAACCATTCAGCACCTACAGAGAGAAAATACCGCAAAAAGAACCCAACCCCAGAATGAATTTTTTTTTGGTAATCCTGAGAAACTTTTTCAAAACCTCTTACACTGCAATGACATACAACTACGGAATCATAACTGTAGTTACAATTCAATTCAATTCCGTATTGTAAATGATTATCTAAAATTATCATACTAAAATAGATAGCATTTAATTCTGGTAAACAGAATAGAATTAGTTTTGTAATCACAATGATATAAAATAGGAGAGGTGGATCTACCTGAATATGTAAACAAAAGCAAACGTAAAAGCCACTCTAAACCCCTTTGGATAAGACCACATAAATATGCATAAGATACATCAGCATCATCACACTGGGAAAATTACTTCCAGTGATAAAGTGAACAACCACTAAAAAGTCCAATTTTCAAGGATTTTGGGCCTGATTAAGACCTTGGCGGATGGGATACTCCATTACAAACGTGACGGATCTCCTGCCAGCCGTTTTAGATGCTCCTTAGGATATAATGGAACTTGTAATATGGCAGACAAGATATCCGTCATGTTTGCGAGGGAGTATCCTATCCGCCAAAGTCGTAATCACACCCCCTGACTTCTGAAGGCAAACATATTAGGGGAGAGGCATGCACATGCTCGTTTTCATGAATTAGAGATTTCAAGAGCTTTCCTCAAATATAATGCAAAACTGGTGTGTTTTCTTGTCTTAGGTGGCAGCCGCCGCTAATTAAGCAATAGACCAATGATCATGATCCTAGGTCGTGTGGCGGTCCAAAAGGAAACCAATAGTGAATAAACTTATTTCTGTTCATTCTGTTGAGGGGATAGGTTAGACACAAGGGGAAGGAACATGGCTCGCAGCTGTTGTTAGTATACTTAGCACCAGGGGTGGCTCTTCCAGTAGGGCGGAGTGTCAGCCTCCTGCCAGCAGCAGCTGCTGCAAACCCTTTAATACAAAACGATAATAAACTATGTTTATTATCGTTTTGTAATAAGAGGGGCGGGGCCACAGACTGTGCACAGCACTCCCCCTCACTGTGCATGTATGTTTGGCTGGCCGTCTCGTTCCAGCCAAACACACATGCACAGTGTGCTCTCTCCAGCCCGGCACTGTGTTGCTGAGCTGGAGAGAGCCTGCACAGGCTCCCAGTCTGTCGGGGATCACCCTGCCTGGGCGCTCCCTGCTAATCCTGACGCTGCTATCAGCAGCGTCAGGATTGGCCGCAGGGCAGGCTGGGAGCCTGTGCCTGCACTCGAGGAGCAGCGGAGCAGCACAGTATTAAGGTACATTTTTAGTAATTATATTATTTTACTTTATTTCCCCCGCCACCTGCCACGTGCCGCCCCATCCCTTTTCCCTCGCACAAGCCGCCACAGCTTAGCACTCATTCTACACCTGTAACCCTCACAAACCAGACGTAACAACTCTACCTGCCTCTTCATTTCAGCCTTAAAACATTTGCTCCTGGTACAGGTTCCCAGGCCACCTTGTAGATATTGAGCATTGGCTCAAAAAGTCAGATTGTGACCTTCCTAGTTGAACACAACCTTTACCCAGACCACAGCTCCTTAACCCTAAAATGCTTCCTTAACGTATTAAGCCCCAGTATAATCAGCGATTTGGCATAAGAATACCGTAGAGAGAAAACTGTACAAAACAGACAGCAGGGCGCAATGTTAAGGCAATATGATAGTTTCTCAGTATATGCTTCATGGGTTTATGATCAACCTATACATTCGGGCTGGATTATTCCTACTGGAGCAGGGTCAAGACTGATTTGCATATGGCTAAGTCCAACATGAAGTTGCATGCGGGGCAAAAGAACAATGGGTTGGAATGCTACTCGTGCAATTGCCAGAGGATAGGTTTGTTGCAAGCAGCCCTCCTATCACATTTTGTGTGTTTGAAGTAATAATTCAAGTTACCCAACTACGTATTTGACAATGGCTTGAGTTATATTTTACATTTTATTATGTTGTTTTTTTCTACTGTCTCAAATGTAGTCTAAAATAGCAAAAGGCAACATAATTTGAAATTAGCCAACTTTAAACATTTTCACTATTTCAAATTCCAAACATATTAACATGACTGTGCTTACATCTGAAAGAACCCATTTGCATCTGTTATGATTTTATCACCCAAAGGATACCCAGTTGTGACGCTACACCAATGTTCATCCACCCATTGTTACTGACTACTGCATTCTACCCTCTTCCCACCTCTCACAAAGCAACCTCATGTCCATAACACCTCTTGTGATGAACACTAAAAGCAGACAATCGATTCTATCCTCTATGAAAATGCCATTCACAGCATCAGCCTTGTCAGAAACCTCACAGACTGTTCAGATGGACAGCAGCTTAGAGAACGACCTTCAGGAGTGTGCATGGGGAATCATATTCAAGCACCCATTAAAGTGTGGCATTTGGGACAAGTTACGCCATTTCTAGGTGCTTATGTAATAATACTTCCTAAATGGTAGTAGATTAGTACTTGGCTCTGCCATCTCTTTTCCATGACAGCAGTAACTCTAGAATGGATCTGGAAAAGATTTGGTGCGATGACAGAATCATTAGTGATAAGCAATGGCAAAATCAATAGGTTACACCTTTTTGGCCTATTGGCTTTGCCAGTTCTTTTCGTTAATGCCGTGCCACATCTGCAAAATGAAACGCAAGAAGATTAGAAAAATAGCATATATGTTATGATGCTTTGGAGGCCCGACATGATGACATGGGGGTGCATGCTTCTCCACACATGCGAGCGCATACAGCATGATATATGCCATCTAGTTTATATTATTTTTATTGACAATTCCAAGATGACATTTCAGGCTGGGAGCAAACAGTAGCTGCTGAACCCTTAAAAAAAAAAAATGTTTGAGTCTTAAAGAATTGTGAAGAGAGAGGTGGGTAAACAATGGAGGAAGCGTGGGAGACAAATCGACATAGTTGGGGAAGCAATGGAGAGAGGGCAGGGGAGCAACAAATGAACTTGAGCGGTTGGGGTATGCAAATAAAACAAGCGTTTGCAATGCAGCGGGTCTCGCATTTCTCCGAGTTAGAGCTATTAGCAGTTGTGAACTCCAAACCGGACTTTTCTTGCCTCATTAAATGGAAAAAAACGAGCGTGATCGCGCTGCTAAACAAGCGAGATCGCACTGCGAAAAAAGAGAATAAGTAGACCACTAACCGGACGGAAAACAGCGAGCCTCGTATGTTTTCATTACTTGGTCGCTGCGCTCGAGGAGGGCTAACCACTGGAAAAGGCATGACATATGCATGCCTTCCACTATTGAAAGTAAGCAGATTTTAAAAGGCAAGCCCACGAACCAATGAAAGACACTGACGTGACATGGGCAGGGCTCCAAGCCTTTTTCTAACTACTACAGCGTCTCTCAAGCGACACGCATGCGCATTTGCATGCTACGCAGGATCTAGCCTAAAATCTAAATTAAAAAGTTGGGTGGCGAAGCAATGGACGAATTCTGCATGGCAGGATCAGGGATCAACACAAATGGGAAGCTGCACATGAGGGAGAACAAGAAAACACATGCATTCCCATGGAGTGCTGAAAAAATAGTTCCATAATTGTTAGCAATGGAAGCATACAAGTCTGCCAACAGATGGTGAATGACCTATGCTCCAGCAGAGGGACAATACTAGTTTAGGGAAAAAATCCATCAAATGAGAAGCAAGCACATGAGAGTGACAGGAAAGCCAACTAATGGTAAGCAATGGGCAGGCTGTAATCCCACTGTAAGTTTTTGGTATGATCCACGAGAGGTCGTTTGACAACAGACAGCTATTTTGGCAAATAAAGGTCAATTCATAATTATGCCAAAATGCTGCAACTGCTGAATCACATAAATCATCTGGTCCTCACCATTGTACACTTTTTTTTTATCAGCAGCGTATTCACAACGGCTAAACAAAACCTCAATATTCAAATTACAATGTTTACTGCATTTTTAGGAAAACTGCTGCAAAAAAACAAGAAGTGTAGAAAATAAATAACAGATAAGGTGTTTTGGTGTTCTGATAACATTTACATACAAGTTGGACCTGAACCTCTCAATGGCAATATTGGAAAAATTACAGTTACCGGTTATAGATGAATGCACATCGATATACAGATAAAGACGGGGGACGAAGAGAGATTTGGCAGTAACATCCGTTTCACAACTATGTCAGTAGAATATTTCCCCAGACTGTATTACATAACAACATTCATGGAGTTGTCAATCGTACAAACAAATTTTAATTGCCTCTGAGCTCACACGCTTTTGCTGCTTTTCTGTGAAGGGCAGAGGGTAACAGTTGTTTCTTCCCCTGTCATTTAGAGGTGAAGATGAAATTACAAACATTTTCTGAAGTCTTATTGCCAGTTCACTGATATAAGAAACAAGAAATAGCGATTATCTCGAAAATATGTCACAATTGTTGGAGAAAAAATCATAAACAAGATCCAGAAATAGAAAAAATCATAAACAAGTTCCAGAAATGTATAGTTCCAAACCTGAAGTACAGAATTACAGGCACAACCAAACTACTATCACATGTTGTGTAATTGCATTTCTGTAGAAGAGACATTTATAGAGCAGGAACAGGAGTAAAGGATCCAGACTAGGAACATAAATGAGAAGGCAAAAAGCAAAATGTATCAGGGTGACCGAACCAAGCCCCCCATTCCTACGCAACAACAAGGGTATTAGACACACTACAGTCCTACAGTGCAACACCTCTTGGCTGGTGCCTACTAGGTACCGACCTCAAAGTGACCCCTGACAAGAAGAAGGATGATTTCCAGAATCACAGTCATGCGGAAGGAGATCGATTCTATGGCGTTAACAGGTGCCGCCTCTCCAAGCCAGAAAGCCTTATACACAAAGGCTACTGGTGATAGAAGCTGAGAATTTGCCAGAGCTATGGCTGAAGAAATATGAATGCTGGAGCCAGAGACAGAGCACTCCTTGGCATGCTCTGAGATAAACCACTTGGGTGCTCCCTTCACAGCTCCCCAACAGCAGTAAGACACAGCAAATGCACTTAGAGGCCCATTGGGTAATGGGTAGTGAGTACAGGGATTGCAGGTAGCCACTGTGGCAGTGAGCAGTAATGGACATAACACCCTCCAATATTGTTTCTTGTTCTTATAAATTTAAAGTCTGCATTCAGTTCGGTTAACACACCAGTTTTTGGGACTAACTCTATTAATGAATTTATGGTGCAACCGATTGCGTACCTTTGTAAGGGAAAGTATGTCAGGTTGAAATATGGTAAAAATTGCCAACTCTAAATGCCTTTTAGCATTAAAACTGTGGTTTACTAGTGTTGCACTCTGTTGTTCACTTTAATATATTTTTGAATGATTTACCGGATAGACTGACTTAAGCATCTCATGATGCACCAAAGGCGGGCAGTACTCCAGTTTGCGTTCCACTGTTTCCAGTTTTAATGGCCCAGCCTGAAAAAATTATAAATGCTTTATTCAGGGCATTGCATAATTATTACAGAGAGACTGACTATTCATTCCTTAAAATCTAATGTATTGATCATCTGCCCGTTTATTGCCCCCCCCCCCCACCCCTATCAGTCAGTGGCTGAAAACCTGCAGCTTCCTAGTTCCTTTCAACACATCCATCAGGTTTTCTGCCTCAGGCACCTTGAATGGGCACCTTGAATGCACCAATGGAGAATAACAATTTCACACTGGTTGGAATGGCAAGTTGAAATTTAAAATCCTATTGGGACTTAGCGGGTCACTCTGTCTCAAAAGTTCTAGTCATCCACCTGGCAATATCTGGCCCTGTAGCATTCTAAGGAGCAGAGTTATGGGGACACTAGGTGCATTCTCTTTCCTGGTGCCTTGCTGCAGCTTCCTAGTTCCTTTAACTTCATAAGGCTTTCTGCCTCACGCTTCTCGAATGCGCCAGCGGAGAAGAACAATTTATCCTGAAAGGAATTGACAAGCAGAATGTTAAAAAGCCGACATACTTACAGGTCAATTTCAAAGGAAAATCATTGGCTTCATCTGGAAGTGAAGCAGGAGGGAGCATCTCCTGCTTAAACAATGAAAGCAGCCAACTCAGAGAGGGACACGACATTGTGCCTATGTATGCTTCCCTTTTGGAACTGCCTTTCACCACGAGACTTTATAGTCCCAGGTTAGTGGAGAAAGCCTTTTAATACCAGGTTATTCTTTCCTGCCCCAGTAGGTGATTTCATAATCTCAATGTCATATGTACAGTCCATGTATGGGACAGGACCAGCGCCTGGAGATGGCACTTCAAGGTGATGGGAGTGCGAAAGGACCTCAATCAAATGTGATTTATAAACAGCAGTCTAGTGATCCGACCACAGTCTAACCGAGTAAAGGAGATGTTACAGATGCCCCCTCAAGTTCAGCTTTCATACCATGAATACTCAGTGTCTATCCAGGCATTGTGTATACTACCGCTCTTTCTGTATGCTTTTTCAAGGGGCTCATGGTCCTTCGTTTAACTGAGAGTTTTCTATAACTTTGTAGTTTCCATAACTTCAATTCACAGTGTTGCGCTCAGCACTGAAAATATTAAATACATATAATGCTTAACTGGCTGACGGTGACCGTTGGCCATGTACGTGGCAGGTGCTCCCATTGGGGCTCCTTAATGCTCATTTTTGATCATCATCTTGCTCTGAGGAGCATTATCTAATCCTGGCTCTATCTGTTTCTAAACACTAAGAGCTGATCCAACTTAGATAAATGGTGGGGAGGAAGGGTGTAGGTTATATATTCTATAGACCATAGCCTTAAGTAAGGATAAAAGCTCTGAAACTCCTGGTTGAAGATTTAGGGCCTGATTTACAAGTCGGCGGAGGGAATACTCTGCCACAAACGTGATAGATATCCCGTCCACTGTATTACGTTCCCTATAGGAATTAATGGGATCATAATAAAGCGGAAGTGATATCCGTCATGTTTGTGATGGAGTAACCCTGTCTGTCGGGATCTAAATCAGGCCCTTAGATATCCTCTTAGTCAGGTCGTGCTCTAGGGATTAAAAAAAGGTGTAATTAGTATAAGAAATTTAGTTATTAGTGGTGAGGTGGTGAGTCCTCCACTCAAATATTAAACACAATCCTTGTCAGGATGACCCACAAAATAATACTGTGCTTAGTCTTCTGGTGGCTTGGCACAAAAACGGGCTAACTAGAATGTGCAGTATTTATTCTGCACTCAGACAATAATAAAATGAAAACACAACATAAGAAAGATCCTAAACCAATTCAGAAAATAATGTATAATTTAATAAATAGAATGACACCAATAAGTAAAACAGGATTAAGGTTTTTATAAAGTTTTAGGTAAAAATATCATCAAGAAGCACAAAGCACCAATCATGGTTATTTGGTCATGCTGGGCCAGGACAGTGTTAAAAATTCAGGCCCATTCGCAAAGCAGCGGATACAGGGACCAGATTCATCACAGTGGAAGTTTACTCTCTATCTCAGTCTAGTTCCGTGCAAGGGACATCAGTCATAACTTTGAATTGGTGGCGCACCACAAGGAGATTGTTGTTGCGACAAACAGCTGGTTGCCGGTTGGCACTTGAATGTATGGAAATGTGCGACATTTGTTACTGATGTGAAAAGCACCAAGCAGGTGCAGACTGGACTCTGAAGTCAGGGAGGTTGCGTTTGCTCTTGGATTCCTGTCCTGCGTTGGTCTTGGTGCCGTCCCCTCACATTCACAAGGAGATCAGGGATGGTCCTTTTTGACAAGAAGAGCCCAGAGCTGCTGGCTTTTTTTTTACCTGGAGTCCATTTCTTGCAGTTTGTAGGTTGGAGGAGTACCTTCTAATGCCAGCCTAGGGTCCATCACCTGCTCGGGCACCTCTTGGGGTAAAGTCTTACTCCAGCAGAAGCCAGCAGCAGGGTCCAGGCAGGTCCAGGCAGGTCCAGTCAGTGCTGGTCAGCTGGCATTTGGAGGAAAGGCCTCTGATAACGTGTTGTGTCCCTGTAGCTAAACAGGAGATCAGCCAACTGACCTTTGGTGTCATTTCTGGGTTCGTCGGTTCAAGGAAAGCACGTCCAGTCTTCCTTCTTCATACATCAGGGCAGTCCTTCTGAATCTTCTCAGGTCCAGGAGTTTTGTCCTGAGTCGTTCTGAGGATTACACTGTAATACCCAGTGCGAGCCTGTGTGTAGAGGAGTCATCCTCTTTTTCTAACTCTGAACTGGTTCTGGCCAGCCCCTCCCTTTCCCCTGGGTTTGGATGCAATCTGTCTAGGGTAACCAAGGCCAGGCAGACCCAGGTGTGAGCTGCATTTGTCAGTAACAGGGCAGGCATCTTCATAGTAAGGAAGGGGGTGGGCATGGTTCTCTGGCTACTCTTTGAAGCTCAAAGAGGGCTTGGTACTACCCCACAGGCATCCTGCCCATGAGAGGAACACCCTTCCCCACTCCCAAGGCACTTTTGTCCCCTGACTGAAAGGAATACACATTACACCACAGGATAGTCACTAACAGTTAGGTGACTCTGGACACTGGCAGAAAGATATGTTTATATGAGACAGAAAGATGCCAACTTTATAAAAGTAGCATTTTCAGAGTAGTAATTTAAAATCCGACTTTACCATAAAAAAAGATCAGTTCAAATGAGTGGAAGAAATATTTCTCTGTCTGCTACCACAGTGAGGTTATCACTTATTAGGTGTAATAAGGCAACCCAGTGATGGTCTATGGAAGAGATACATGCTACAGTGAAGAATGACAGTTTTTTTTTTCACTGCCCGGACATGTAAAACATAAGTACACATTTCCTACTTTTAAATACCTTGCCCTGTGAGCATTTAGGAACTACCTCAGGGGTGACTTGTGTATTAAAAAGGAAGATTTAGGTCTGTCAAGGTTTATTTTGCCAGGTCGAAATGGCAGTTTAAAATAGCACTATGACTGAGGTGGCAAGATGTGTTACAGTACTACCTTAGTTTGTGGCACATTGGGTGCTGCAGATAATTTATAGCATTTATCATACTGGCCTTGGTACATGTAGTACCATTTACTAGGGATGTATAAGTAGATTAAATGTGCCTATTAGGGATATACTTTTTTTACCAGGTTTTGAACGGAGAGCACAGGCACTTTACCTCAGGTTATCAGGAGTGACATACGTAGAGTCTTAATGCCAACAAAAATGGGTTCAGCCAAAAATATGGTAGTGAAAAATCTGTAGGAACAGCACACAACAGATGGTAACTTCCAACAATCAGTCATAGTTGTAGACCTCCTAACGCTATTGAGTAGGATATCACAAACTCTCATAACGTTCTTGGCTAGAATGCTGTCACTTATGTGCTGCCACTCTTAAGTCAGGGTCAAGAGTCCTGCTATGATAGGCCTCAGGTGAGATGCTGGGCTGGGACTTGGTCCATGATACGTATAACCTGACTAAACAACAGACTGTTGAGGGAAACTAAAGTGGCCGGAAAGTTCTAGTAGCATATATCCACATAGTGCCGATGCTGGCTTGCACATTCCCTCATCCCAAAATTCTACTGTTATTACGCCGGATCTACTTTCCAGTTCACTGGCTTTCAACACAACAACCCTCAACTCTTTTCAATTCACTTTCTCGCCTCTGTATTTTCAGTACACTAGTCCTTCAAAGCACTTCTCGGTGTTCTAGTCCAAGGTCAACGCATGCACATGCAAAGTTCTGCTGGGCAACTTGCAATTCCAGCTAATCCTCTCCAAAAACTCTGTTTTGTTCGGCTACTTATTTGTGGACTGAATCCACATTTTATTGTGCCCTCTGTTTCTAACTGCCAGAGTCCTGAGGTTCTTTCTTGGCGAAGGTATCAATACTTTGCTAGTGTTTTCTCCTGCATTTTCCTTTTCTGCTTCCATGTTTTTCTCACCTGGGGGAGAGGCACTTAAGTAGCCTGCTTTATCTATACAAATGGCTCCACTCCCAATCAAGTGTTAGCTTTTAATAGCAGCAAAATGGAATAAGAAGGTGCGAACAAGCAGTATTATTGTTGAATTAATTCCTTCCATAGGATTCTGTATGCATTGCTTACAGTGTACTTCCTGGTTCCGAGGGATTTTTAACAGCTGTGCACTCGGAGCAGTTTTGTGTCTTTGATCAGTTGTTTTGCTTATATTTCATCAGAAGAGATCCATCAACGCCAGTCCAGTCAATTTCTGTGGCGCTGTATGCAAAACATTTCCCCTGGCACATTTAACAAGGTTTGTAAATGCCTACAATGACAAGGCAATGTCAGTGTAAAGCAAGCATTTGCAATGCAATGGGTGTTGCATTTTCTTGAGTTAGAGTTACTGGTGGTGTAAATTTGTAACCAGATTTTTCTTGCCACATAAATTGGTCAACCCTGCCTCATAATTTCATCTTTTCCTGCCATATAATTCCAGTGGCTGTGCATAAAACTAAAGCACGTCCATGTACCTTTTTCCTCCATCTGCAGCAAAACATGAAAATGTTGTGATTCAGCTGCGTTTAATTGGGCAAAACTTAATTAAAGCACGCTAACGTGTTTACTGAAGGCAAATATGCACTTACAAAATACACGATTTACACTTAAAAACTATAGTCGAACCATGGAACGCATTGGCCACACGGAAAATAAATATTTTTTTAAAACGAATGCCTGCATATTAATAGAATTGTGTCTTTTAATATTTATGTTTACGTGTTGTTTTACTGGCGTTTGGCTGCAATTTACAATATTTGGGTGTGATTCAATCCACAAAGTTTTATAGCATCTGATAACATCGCTGCTGTCTACAGAGCGTGCCAGCCAGCAAGTCATTTAAACTCTTTCATCTGGGTGATGCTGCCCTTTCACGAACACACGCTACTGTTTCTGCTCTGTGTTTTTGTTTTTATGTTAAACTTTTGTCTCCCCTGCAGTCAGCAGTCTTTTTTACATTCATTTGCTTTATTTCACAGTGTTTACAAGTAAAGAGTGATTCATGTCCGTGTGTTAAAAAAAAATTTCTACAACATAATAGCATCTTTCTGTTTAAACATCCAGCCTGGCAGCTTGTTTATATTTCGGAGCGGAAGGGCATTTTCATCTAATAAATTATTCTTAATTTTGCCCAGAGTAAATCTGTGAGGCAGAAAAATAACTGATGGCCCTTTAACAAAATTGTTTGTGCCCTGCATTGGAACACACCGGATCAAATTAAGCCCTGCGAGCATAATAAGTGTGCCTTCTTTAGATCCAGCTGTTACTCTACACAGAAGACTGATTTATTTTTCCTTGATTGTGAAGCAATAAGCTTTATGTTTTTAGTCTACGAGATCTACAATTGCCATGTTAGCATACATGAAAAGTATGTTTTTTCTAGGTTCAGCTGTCACTTTGCACCACATGCTAATAACTGCTGCATATACTTTTCTGAGTACTGAATACTAAAGCAGGCTAATTTGAAATTGCAAAGAAGCACATTTTCAGTTGTTTGTGTTGCGCTTTCGTTTTGGTTTTGTTACGACTTTCCCAGGTGTCTCTTTTGGTCATACTAAATGCAGCATTGTAAGCAAAAGATGAAGCTTGGAATTATTATAAGGCAGTGCAGAGGGTTAATGAGGCTGCTGCAAAGAACGTGTTGTAGGCAGATCACAGACTGCATTTAATCATCAAATGTTAAAATAACACTGGTGATTGATGTTATTTCTAGTGAGAGAACGTACTTTTCTCTAGTGGAAGCTTGGACTAATTATAAGGTAGCACAGAAGGTTAATGTGCCTGCAGTTAGGAACATGAACTAGGCAGATCAGAACTATCAACTTATGTTACAAGGTCACACGAAAGGCGATATTTACGAGCTGCTGGCAAGCAGTGGAAACTTCACTGGAAGGGCAGATGGGGATTGTTTTTGTTAAAGCTTTCTCCTTCCAAGCTGTTTCTGAAAGCGATTGAAACCAGGGGCCAGCTCATCCCCTTTGCTCCTGATAGCTGGGGAGGATTTTGGTTTGTGTGCCATTTCTAAGTAGTACCATAGTACCCCCATAGAGAAAAACAAAAACAGGATCTGGGGCCATATGTACGAAAGCTTTTTCCAATAGACACAGAATGGGTAAAATCCTTTGGTACATCTGGCCCCTGCTCAGGATGAAATATTGCAAAAACACAGGCTGATCAGCCTGTGCCCTTAAAACCGAGGCTGTTGTGAGAGGAAAAAAGGGCATAAAAGAGATATAAGTACAACACACACCAAAGACATGATCAGTAAACAACTAATAAAAAAATTAAAGTAATACAGTTTCACATAAGCGAGCCGCCAGCCGCCGGGAGCATCAGCGTGAAGAGACACAAAAGGAAAGAGAAGATCACTCGCAGTCAAACATATCGGCAAAAGTGCAATTAGCCATGTAACAGGGGTGATGGCCATGGCTGTAACAAAACTGGACTAAGGAGGGACAAACGTAAAGCATTTACCAACAAAAGAAAGGATTTTTGAAAGACAAACCCATGAACGAGTGATAGTGATGGGCGTGCGGTGGGCGTGGTTAAAAGCCCAGATACATACCAACACGTCAGAAAAGCAACGCTTGCACACTGCTATGCTCAACCTAAAAACTAGCAGACATCCAACATTATCTCTGAGATGGGGGTACAAGATTGTGGAGGCTAAAGTAAAGGTAATGATTTATATTGCTGCGTATAGAAACACCTGTCAGATCCTTCTTCTCCAGACTATACTGAAAAAAGTGCGGGATGGAAGCACTGAACTCACAGGCGCTAGGGCTCAACATGCTTTGACTGCAGGAGAGGGAGATATGAGCAGCAGCACAGGAAAGCAACAGACTGGAGATGGAATGCGGCAACTTGCTGACAACAAGACAGTGCACAAAGCAAACACCCCAGCTCAGAGTCAGATATCAGGGTGATACTGGGACAGCAACCACCTGACACTGTTATTTAAACACAAGACAAGTGGATCACAGGTTTAAGTGGAAGGGTTCAAGTTCTGAACCCCTTAGGGAGTCCTGCCATGTGAAACGTCATTACCAGGACACAAATTCGGCACATCAGGGAGTAGATTAACTTGAACATCTTAACTGAAACAACAGATTTTTTTTAATATTGTTCTTGTGATTGTGGACACTCAGACATATTAGAGATTGCAAAAGCTGGCATAGCTTTCTGAGACCCTTCTTCCAAACCATTAAACAAAATCTGCATACTGTAGACTTCTGAACACTAACACACTGTGCAGTGAAACTGAAAACACACTAATCCCTTATATACAGGTGTGGTTGAAGGTCGCAATATCTAACGCTCCATGGAGAACGCATCAAAGGTACTGCAGTCATAAATCATTACAATTGAAATACTCCAATGAGGGTTGTCAGGGCAAGACATTTAGGGGCATACTTAGGAGCCCCTAGAGCCATTTCAATGCCACATTAGCGTCATTTTTTTACGCTAATGTGGCGTTAGAAGGTCAAAGTCACCCCGCCATATATTTACAATGTGGCACAATACCTGCATTGCGCCACTTTGTAACCTTTTCCGCTACATTATGCCCACACCAGGCATAATGCATGCAAAAGGGGTGTTCCGCCGTAAGGGGGGGGCCAAAACATGGTGCGAGGAAATCTCTTAGATTGTAACGCCTGGCTTCGATTGCTTACAGTGGGCCTGTGAGTGCATTGCTGGATTAGCGTCCACATTTTTTACGCTAATCCTGCAAAGTGCCAGACTAGTTCCAAAAATTCTGACGATAGTCCCCTAACTACCGCCATGGTGTGCTGTACTTTAAATATAGCGCACCCATGGTGGCGTTAGGGGGCGCTAAGGGGCACTGTGTGCAGCACCATTTTTCTTAAATATGCCCCCTACTCTTTTGTGGTGTCTCCTATAAGAAAAGCCGCACAATCTACAGATGGCTTTCTGTACGTTAAGTTTCCCATCAGTGTCATGCATAGCACAGATACATAGTGGCCCCACAATTCCATGTGAAAATAGTGAAGAAGAACATGAGGCTACTTCATCTGTGACATAAGCATGCTAATTGCACATGGTGTACAAACATTGGTACGACGAGGGTCAGTAGTATAAACCTATAAGTTTGCCAGCAGACAACGAAAGCCGCCTGAAGCCACACTCTGAAAGGTTCTGCATCTGCTCCCACCTCGTGGATATATGGTGTAGCAAAGGGTCTTTGGTTGAGTCTTTTACCTTTTACTCTCTATGCTATTCTACTTTCCTCCATTATTTTCTCTATTTGGTTTAATGCATGTGTCTACTCATATGATACTCAGTCCGTTTTATTCTTTGGATCATTAATGAACCCTTCTGCAGGTGTTTCTGCTTGTGTCTCTGCTTTAAACAAGGGAAGCTTCTTACTTGCGCTGCCCATAATTTTCAAAGAATGAATGATATCCTATTTTTTTCCTCCATGTAGCTCCATCTGCTTTTCTTTCTCTATTATTTTTTCTCGTTATCTCATTGCCTATTCTACCTATGTAACTTATGCATTATCTTTGGCCCCCACTCTTACTTGTCAAAAATAGTTTCTCGTACGTTTCAAACACTATAACATCTAGAAAATGTGGTCTTATGCTTCAGTTGACGCAGGCCAAAGGTTTAATTCAATCTTGGTTCTATCATGGTTGGACTACTCTACTGCATGTAGACGTTCTCCAGTATATTTTCCTTCAGTTTGAATATATTTTTCATTTCTCCATTGGCACCCATTTTTAGCTCTCTAACTTTGCTAATAGAATAACTGAGCTATCTCATTGACACTGATTGACACTGATTGCTTATCTGGTATTATTTCAGTTTGGCTATTTACTATTAGCCAATTCAATTTGTGTTATTTGGAAATGCACTAAAGGCATTGGTGCTACATCCACATTTGGTTCTACTTACCCTTTTGACTTAAATACACTCTGTCAACTGACCACAATCTATGCTCAGCAACACAAGGTCTTCTCTCTAGCACTTGCCCATCTACTTGATCACACTTCATGTATTTTACTCTGTCTGCCCAAGGCTGTGGCGTGAGCGTCCTCCTGCTGCAGCAATTACCTTTATTATTCCTCTTCAGAAATGCCTTAAACCATCGGTTTGGGCTTTCCTTTCCTCAATTGTTAGTGACTTTTTGTGGTTTCCCTCTTTATTCTGCATCTCTAAGGTTCAAGGTTTTCATTTTGTTATACCTGAGTCTTTGTAGTCTTACCTTTTGTAGCAGTGCTTTGGATAAAAGTGTTAAAAAAATTGAATACATAAAGGAGTATTACTGCCCTTCTCACACTTATAAGGCACTTACACCTCCCTTTCACAAGAATACATTTTATGTGTTGCCAGGGTGATTTGAGACTATTCATATTCCTTGCAGTTTGCAGTACCAAACGTATCCCCCTGACCACCCACAACCCCACTTGCATATACAGCAATTGTGATTTCATATGTGTAAGTGACATTCATAAAAGTAAAACTCAACCAATTGTGCGTGGAACTTGCAATGTTTTTCATAAATCAGGTCAACAGAGACGACATAAAGAAACTTAGGGACCTCATGCAGTCCCCCAGGGTACTGACTTGAAATACACACCACTCCTATAGGCATTCCACTTGTACACAGCAACCCTGTTGTCCTGAAAAACAGACATGCGAAGCTCCCAGTAGAATGGCAGGAATAACCAGGCATTAAGTAATGTGTTCAGCTAGTCAGCTGAGCAATCCCATGCCTGCAAAGCGAACCCTCTCTAATATGTATTATATTTTGGTCCTGATGTAGTCCTAAATATGTGGTGCTGTGGGAAGCTACGTTATAGTTAGGTGAAAATGTCAGTAAAAACATACCATTTTAACAAACAAAAACACTCCTATTTGCCAGTTCTATGGTTAGCAGGGCAGTCCTTCGGTCCGCTTCTTCCATTCAAGAGATATCGAGTTCTGGGTGTCATGTGTGCCCCTTTCATGCTCATAAAGTGCTCTCAGGAGAGGTTGGGTTCACTAGCCAATGGGCTACTAGGTTCCCTCCCGCCTGATGACAACTTCCTGCGAAGTGTGGCATATAACTATCCCAGAGTGCTCTATTCTGTCAACTCCTGAAATGTTGGGGCCCCTCTCTTGCTGTGTGGAGCTTGGTAGCCCACCCTAGAGGTGTAGGTGCCTGTGGGCTACACACCCATGGAAACACCGGTTCAGCCATTGTTTACATTTTCTGTCCCTGACTCCAACCTATCTACTTGAACAAAGGAGCAACCTCCCTCTAGTGTTTACCATTTGCCCTACAAAGATAGCTTCCTCCTTGAAGCTCGCCTCTTGAGCCAGCACTCTGTGTGGCTTCCTGCCAGGAGGAGGTCACACATTCTCCTGTGGCAGGCCTCAATCACTATCTGTCCTGGGAGTCATTGACATGTCTCCACAGGTGGACAGAAGGCTGCCTCATGGAAAGCCTCATTAAGTGCCCACTGGAATAACGGGCATCAGAGTGGCAACTTTCGAAAAGTTGCCTGTGGCAGCTAGTTACATTAATTTCAACTTGGGCATCAAGTTGAGCTTAATGTAATGAGTTGTTTGATACCCTGAAGTATCAACTTTAGGAGTCCAATTCAGAGGTTAGCACAGCTGAGGGGTTCAGCGTGTAACTCTGTACTCACCCATGGGGCTATGGGTTTTTCTCCCAGTAAAAACATACAATTATTGTTCTTTACTGCCAGAACATGTTAAACACATTTTCTACTTTTCGAATATACTGCACCCTGCCTTAGGACTTGATAGGCCTTTTATTGGGTTGACTTACACATATTACAAATGGAGTTTGGACTTTGTAATTGATTAAAATAGCAAAGTCAAATTAGTAGTTTTCAACTGCCCTTCCAGTCTGCAGTGGCAGACTGGCAGCCTTGTTGAACTTGTCCCACACAGGGTGACACAATAAGTACTGCAGTCCCTTAGGGGATGCTCTAACTTATATGCTCTGGATACCCCTGGTACCAATTTATAGGGACTAAGAAGTATGTTAGCTTGTGCCAATTGGGTATGAGCCAATCAAACATACACAGTTTATTGGTCAGTGCCCTGTCACTGAGGTATGTTTAACAGATGCTAATGTACTCTCAGAGTCGAACAAATCAGCAGCATCTGTCCGAACCCTTTGCGGGTAAATCATAAACAAGAGGCATTTCCTTATACGAGCTCTCACTATAACATTATTCCTGGGAAACAGTAAAATTATTTATTTCCAATTGCCCTGTCTGAGGAGAGGACCGTGCTACCAGTTTTTTTCCCTCTTTTGCTTGACAGAAATGTCACAACCGGCATGGATTATTATAGCCACGTTTGTTCCGAGTGACTTATGAAAATGAAGCAAAGGCTGTAAAATTCTCAGCATACAGTGTTGAGCCCAATTGGCAGTTAAGGAAAGTGCAGTCAGGGCTGACTGTGAATGATATCTGTACTCCACCTTCCTTGAAGTAAGAGTTAAATATCAGATCTCCTTCATTGCACATTTGCTTTAGCATGGTCATTAACTCAGCCATTTAAAAGGACAAATATGTGGTCTAGGAGAGTGTTGAGACCAGTGAGACAAGGAATCTTGCATGTCCCTGCAACTCAATTCAGTGCAGGTTCCCTCAAGACTGCAAAGGACTGCAGATGTTTTGTTGGGCTTGCAAGTAATGTTTGTTTTTGAAAAATGTTCAGCCTCTACCCCCCACCAATCTGAAGTCGTACACCACACCCCCGTAGTTGGCCCATCATGGTGCACACATCAATGTCCTCCCTTACTATGAATGTAGGATGTTATTTTAAGTGTGTGGGAAGACTCTCTGGCATAGTTCAAGAACACGAAAAGGGGAAAAAGTAGGCAAAATTAAGAATAGGTAAAACAAGTAAGGACAAGATAATGATATACTGATGCTCCTGTGGGTAATGGAGGATCAAGCCTTTGATTAGACATTTCATAAGAACCACGGGGACCTTCTTGCAGTATTTATCGTCATCATGGCTCACACATTTCTATGATTTCCGTATGTGCTAGTCTGATGGATAGTAATTAAGTTGTACTACACGTTCTTTTCCTGCTAGATTCAAGACTATTTTCCAGTTTTCTAAGGTTATGCACTACACTGGCATATTTGCACAAACGGCCTATTGAAATTTAGAGTCTGTTGAATTTTAGTTATTTTATTCCTTTTGCCATATTTGCATGCTCCATGGAGAAGGTTTATTTGATAATCTGACTGATTAATGGAATCTGAAGCATCAAAGGAAAGTCTCTGATCGCTGCATCCATAGATGAGCCCTGCCTTATTTTTAGATCCACGTTCAAGCTATGCCTAAAAACTGTACTTGACTTTCTAGAGTGGATTTTTGTTGATTCCCATCCAATCTACTACTATGATCTACGTATTTTTGGTTGACTTGTTTTTACTCTGATGTCGAGATATTCTTGTATTTATTATGAAAGTCTTAGTTGTTTATCTTAATTAAGTTGTATTCTTTTATAAAACATACAGGCCGTGCCACATGTAGTCTCACACTGACACATTGATGGAAAATGAAAAATGGGAAAAATAACCAACACGCTTATTACCGGTCAATGCAGGATGAAAAGATATTTTTTAGATGTTTTATGAGATCCAGATATATTTAAGGGTCTGTGTTGGAAAGAAAGACAGCTCCATTACGAAGAAGGGAACCCAAACGCACTTGGCAGGTAGGCAAGGAATCAAATGTAGACAAAGAAAAAGAGAGGAAAGGGAAAAACACTCCATTGGAGGAATGGAATACTGTTGATGTATGTGAAACTTTGCAGTGCCCATCAGACTTCATCTTGCTCACAACCAGTGACATCATTTCGCCAATGAGAGATAGTGAAATTGCAAACTGTTTACTCCAATGGTTTATGTTTACTGTTAATGGCAGGCAGCTCTGATGTTCCACGTCAGTGAGTTTCCATACAGAGGGAGGTAGGATCTTGCCATCTACCTCACTTAAACTCAATAATCATATTTTTATGTATGTTGGCTTGTTATTGTTTGTGAGTGTAGTTAGTTAAGATTTTATTCATAATTGTAATATTAACAATAATAGTGGCATAGATCTTTTACAGCACTCATATTGTTAGACTCTTTACAAATTATGAAAAAGTTGTGGAGCAGGTGGAATGTACCCGTAATGTCTGTCCTTTTCTCCGCATGGAGCCCCAACTCTCCCTCCAATAAGAAAGTTTCAGTCAGTGTGCATCAAATCAGTTTTTTCTTCTCCACCCGTCACTCTCTGACATTAACCAGAAGATAGTGGCCAGAGCCCCTACTTGCCTGCAATACAGAAGGTTTAATCAGTGTACATTCAGTCAGATTTTCAGGTTCTCTTCGCCTGCATGAATAAGGTCCTTTATATAGTGAGCTACTCCCGCTAATTCCTCCTCCCTGTTACACTCCTCCCTCTCCAAGATCTGTAGAAGGGTGAGGCTGGCTTCTCCTCATTTGCCCTTCCTATTCTGAGTTTTATTTTCAGGTACTGGTCAAACCACCAAGGTGCTCTGACTATATATTCAGGCGCTGCCCCGGCCTCCCCTTAGTGAAAAAATGGCGGGACCCTAGGACATCCTTTCATTTCTTTGGTAAGGACTGATTAAAGGGAGTTTGGGCCAGCCCCCAAAACCCTTCATGTAATGTTGCTGCCCCAGCCACAGAGTCAATAAACTCAAAAAGGTCTGCAGAACACTTCTCCTGTAACTGCATAACATGATGCTACAAAGCTGTGTATATTTCGCCAGCGGTTTTCTCCGGGAGCAGTGTATGGGGCAAGTCCCAATCCCATCCACAAATGCCGTCACTCCAACCACAGGAGCCGAAATGGGTAAAGATACCTTCCCCGCTGGTGAAGCACTAGCGTATGGTAAGCGATCAATAAATCCTGAGGTCTGGGGGAAGTAGTCGATTCTCATTTTTTCCCATGAAGGAATAGTTTTGAATTTGTTAGAGACAATTATGTATGATTCTTCTATTTGAGGGCCACGTGTATGGTCTATATTGATTAGTACCCGGAGGCCACCAGAGAGCCCATACCCCAACACCTGCCACATGCAGACCGACAAAACTTGTTTGTTGGAAGGAATTTTACTTATATATTTTTTTAATTTATGAGGCGTGAGGGCGGAAGTCCCTATGGCCAGCCCGATGCACAACTAGTCCGGGAGGTTGGGCCACAGCGGCCCTGAGTCCTAAGGGGCCACCCTCCCCCATTTTGGTGGGGCGCTTTTCCATTTGTGTGTTCTGTTTCAGCTAACACACTTTTGAACCATGAAGAATAAACCCTTTTATTAGGCTGGTACTTTTTGACACAACAGAACGCATTGATTTTCGATAGCAGCAGTGTTGGAGTATTCTTTGATCAATGAAAGTGACAGGGATTGCCCAGTGATCTGGCCATCAAAAGAGGAATCGCTGTTTGTGTCTTTATCCCCAGCAAATATTGTATGAAGAGTGCCACTGAGAATATGTTTTACTTCACCGCCTTTGTAAAATCTAATGGGAACATATTCGTCAAAAACATGCTGTTCCATGGTCTAATCCTGTTCCATGTTCTAATCCTCACAAATCCTAAATTCCTCGAATTAAATCAGCCTCCTTATGGCTTTTTAATGGAAGCCACAATGTCAGAGAAAGAATCAACAAGAAAGGAGATTTTTGATAATCAAGCACATTTTTTTATTTTCCGTGGGATGCAGCATAAGGAGCCTTTACATCAAACTTTTTTACGGGAGTAGAGTATGTCTTTTTCAGTGTTGTCTTCCCAAGATCAGAAAAACATCTCTTAACATGTAATGTACTGTCCTATAGCATTTGCAAAGAGCATTTGCACAACATCACTAGTGCCATCGAAGAGGTGAAATTGTACGTATTAATTATGGGTGTGCCTGTATATTTAGTAGGAAGACTGTATGTAATCCTTGTATGGGAAGAGTTGTGTATAATATGTAAGAACGTGTCACTGTGGTCTGGTTGTGTCATGATAAATGTTTCTCTTCTAGTACTGAGATGCAAAAAGGTGAATTTCATGTATTATTTTCATTCCTTATCAATGAATCATTCCATGGTGGGTGTGTTACCCAATTCTTTTAATCAGAGGCCTCTGTGGGGAGTACTGAGATACGCGTACTAGTCTTAGGTGGAATGTGCAGGAAACTCTTGTTTGGACTGATTGCTTGGAGTGGTTTAATGGATTGAATGCTTGGAATGGCCTATTTAGTATGTTGATTTGTTTGATGGATTTACTGACAACTGATAATTTAGTGCCAGTTTAATGATTTGCAGTAAATCTCATAGACAAAACATGGCTGAAAACTCCTACAAACAATCTATTAAGCTGCTGCATGTGGAGTAAATCTGCTGGAGAAACATATATGAGTATTGTTCCCATTGTAAAAGCATGCAAGGTGGAAGAATAGTGCCATTTTGTTAGAAGCGCAAAGCTCTCAAAACATGGACAGAAAGGGAACAGCAAATGCCAGAAGTTAAAAAAAAACACTAAGGAGCTGATTTAAGAAAAGTGGCGCTGCACTCAGTGAAGCACCGCTTTCCTTGTGTCCCTTAGCACCCCCTTACAGCCACCATGTTTGTGCCATATTTAAAATACTGTGCACCATGGTGCAGGGCAGGGGGCAATAGCATCAGAATTCCTGACGATATTGATGTATTCTGCAGGAGTAGTGCCAAAATCTTGGCGCTACTCCTGGTGAGTACATAGGGGCCCACTGTATTCAGTGGCATGCCCCCTTTTAACGCCTACTGTGAGACAAAACAAATGGTGCAAGGAAATCTCTTGCACCACATTAAGTGGAAATCTCTCGCTTAATGTAGCGCAAGGGTTTACAAAGTAGCGTAATGCATGCATTGCTCCACTTTGTAAATGTAGCGCATGTAAAAAAACACTGAAGTCGCCATAGTGTAAAAAATTATGTTATGGTGGCGCTAAGGTGGCGCTAGGGCCTTTAAAATCAGGCCCGAGAGAATAAAGGAAGAGCGGTATCATCAGTTAAGAAATGGAAGGGAGTATGGGTGTCACTCTTTACACCCACCTCCTAAACTGGAGACGTTCCTCCCCCACTCACCCCAATTTAAAACGTCAAATACGATGAACAGACAGCCTTGCAGCTGACAACAATGTTTTTTCTACTTAAACATGGAAAAGTAGATCTTTCTGAGACCTGCTAGTGCTTTTTTGCTCTTAATTTCTAGTTTATGGTTTAATTTGATTTGCAGTTTTTCACGTACGTTTACAATTGTTTTGTTGTACATTGTTTTTCTAGTAGGTTTAAATTTAGTGATTGCCATACAAGATGTGGTTTGTTATGGTGTGAAGTCATTGCAATAGAGGATTGTTTCTGAAATATCACATCAAGTGAGACTTGCACAAAAAGAGACCAGTACTTTTTCAAATGATATGTGAAAACTATTGCTTCTGCGCAATACATCTGTAGCCAAAAGTTGACGTCTGATTATGGACAAGTACAAGTCAGCAAGCTATAAACATAAATGATAAAATTGTCGTGATTCGAGCTCTTCGATCCTGCAATCTAATCCTTACACATGAAATAACAAATACTTTGTTAAAATAAAAAATGGCAATTTGCCGATGAGCATTACCAGTGCAGGGGCCTGTAGTAGGTTAACATCCTTCCTCTAAGTCAGGAGATCTGTAATGTATGATTCTCTTGCCCGATTCTGCCCTACTGACAGAAAGGCCTCTCCTCAAGGGCAATTCTCAACGCGAATGTCACCTTGCGAGATCTACAGCACATGTATCCTGCCACTTTTAGGAATATTCATGTAGGCCCACCATCATTCTCCTTGTCCTTGAATTCTAATGACAATGCATCCTAGGCATATACAGAGGATACCCCTCCAACACCACTCTTCCTTTCTTCAAGGAGTGCCACACTTTCCTGTCCTCCCCACCTTACCTTTTAATTTCTTTTGTGTGTATTGCTGTAGCCCTGGCCGATCTCCAAGCCATTGCTGTGCCCCTTTTTTCCAATAGCAGAGCAAGGTCCATATTTGTCAGCTAGATTTGTTCTCTTAAGGTAGGAAAAGAGACCAAGTAGACACGTTTCAGCTTTTCTCAGTCACACTTTACCAGTCTGTGTCAATATTCATAACCATTTTCCTAAATTCCCCTAAATTGAACCGTGCTGTATCATATGGTAAGATCCGCTTACCCGTCACTGCATTTTGGGCACCCTACTGGCTGCAGGGAGTATGGGCTATATGTACAAAACCATTTTGCTGTCGCTAACCCCCAGTTTGCAAAATTATAGAGTTTGAGAGGCAATATGTTTTTTACAATGTACCAAACTCCTTTTGCTATACAGAAAAGCCTTTCTGAATCATAGAAGAGGTTTTGAAGCTCATTCTGAATCAGAATCAAGAGGAGGTATGGAATGGGCATCCCATCTGTTTGTGAATCACAATGGGATGTATCAATGTTTTTTACTGCAGTGGTGTCCCCAAACTATTCAAAAGTTATTGACATCTCAAAGGAAGTGGCAACTTATTTGGAAAGTAAAGGATGGCCCTTTGGAAAGCTAGCTGTTTGAGAATTGTGTTGGATCGCCTAAGGGCAGGGATAGGCAGTGGTCTAGCAAACCACTGTCTGACAGGGTCGGATTGGGACCACAATTAGGTCCAGCCACTCACAAAAAAGTGGCCCACATTCCTAAATATTTATTTTTTGTTGCTTTAAATAGTGTCAACTCGGCCCAAAGGCATTGGAGCAAATGCCATGAGCACCAACTACATTGCACAAGATCAAATTCATTTTTATTTTAGGTAGGGAGATTAAGTGATTTGCCCAGGATCACTGGATGTTGAGCTGACACTAAACATCGAACGTACTTCCCCAGTTCCAAAGTCAGCAGCTCTCAGATCATAATGCTACGTCCTTTGTTTTTTTCCGCTGGGAACTGTGGCCTCCCACCGAGGCCTATGCAAACACTCTCCCAGCCCTCCACCAAGACCTTAAAGTCACTGAGACTGAGTTGACAACACCTGGCCCCTAGTGAGACCACTTTTCTTATTCACCCCCCTCCCTCCTCCCAGCCAACCACAGCCTCAGGGTATGACCCAGGGCCAGCTTTACGGCCGTGCGAATGGTGCGGCTGCACCGGGTGCTGACTTGGATTGGGGGCACTGACTTCAGGGGGGTGCTGTGTTTAGAATGACTTTCGAAACTGGCGATTTAGAAGCACCGCTGAAATGTTTCTTCTGCTCCAGCCTTCAGGAAACAATTAAAATGTCAAGATACCTCTTGAGATCAATGATCCTGCTAGTGAGAGAGAGATGGGAGTTTAGTCTAGTGGCAGCTTTGACTCGCCATAAAGTAGCGCAAAGGGTTAATATGCCTGTTGCAAAGAACAGAACTATATTTTATGTGGACAGCTGAGTTGATTAGTAAAGCGAGCCTTTACGAGCGCTTTAAAACAAATGAATGTATGTGAAAGGGGGGCTGTAGAGAGATGAGGGCACATTTGCCGAGTGGTAGTGAGTGAATCCGGGGAGGTGGTCATGGGGTGAGAGTGGGGGTGCCAAAAAAAACTGCTGCACAGGATGCCACCAGCTCTAAAGCTGGCCCTGGTACGACCTGGCAGCGGTGCATCAAAGAAAAGCACAGGGCTGCTGCTGCTCCAGGAGGGCTTAGGTGAGAATGCCCCTGCAAGGCTTCTGCATACTCCCAACCTCTCTACACCCACCATGGCCTGAAAGTAATGGCTCAGCAGGGGAATGTCGCTGCTTCTGGGCTGGGCCAGCCACACCAGGCAGCCCCCACCCTCCCCCAGCCCCGGTTTGACAGCATGGCAGGGAAGAGGCCATGATGCTGGCACCACATTACTGTGGTTTGCTGGCGGTGATTGAATGAGACTGAAAGTCTCTGTTGGCCGGTTTACAGAGGCCCTAAAAAACTGTCCCACAGGTGACCCTGAGGTAATGGTCCATCGCCCAATGACCGAATGCCTGCCTTTCCAATCTGACCCTGCTGCCTGACCCCCCTGATGTCTTACCAAAAGGGAAACTTTTTTTTTTTTTTAAAGCAGCACCCGTTCCTTTAGGAAACACGAGCTACTTCAAATAAGAAAAAAATGTTTCCTAAATGGGAATGTGAACACATGGATAGTGGTCTGCGCTGCTTTCCGACCACCATCCCCCCATAGACAGACAATTGCAGGAGTTCTTATACAGTAGCCTGCCTAATCAGTATTCATTAGGAAAAGTCAGTACGTGACCCCCATCCCTGCATGTTACAATGTGCGATGTGACTTATTTGTACATTGGTTGCTTTGGAAATTACATTTCTGTTCTCAAACCTCAGCTGTGTAACTTGCATATCCCAGGTTTGTCAATGAGAATTCTACATCTGACCCCACATCCTGCCGATTCATGAAGGACCGAGATATGTTCTGTGAAACATATTAAACTGCAAGGGCTTAAATTGGGTATTTCTGGAAACCTTGCATTCCACTTCTTCCACTACAGGTCTGTGTCCTTTGACCATTTCTACTTGCTGATCCCATGGGCACTCGTAAGCATTTGAATCAGTGCGTGTTAGAGCAGTGCCATCGATCACCTTCTACCGCCAACGTTAGGAGTAGATGCAACCCTTCATGTATGAGGTGTTCAAGGCTCCACTTTACCAGGTCCGTTTCACGTACCAACTATTTTCCCATATATTACGAATTTGCCCAGTCTGTGTTCGTTCAGGGAATTAGATACGTTTGTAACATAACGCTAGGCTTCTGATGGTGTAAGCAGTGACTGACAATTAAAGTCCGCAGTATTGTAATGTGTTCTGTTTGTCATGTAGAGGTTAGAGAGCTTTGGGGCTGTTTGTTGGGTAGGCCTAGAGGGCTGTGCTTGGAATATCTTGGAAGGAATATGAAGCACACAATATTGTAATCAGAATGTCGAAGACCAAAATATTGAGGAGGTAAGTGCAGAGAGGATGGTGAAAGTTACTATTCTTATCTCCTCTTCTGTCTACCTTGAAGATATATGTATCTATTTATATAAAATCAAGATACGTAGATGTGAAGTAATGTATAAAAAGTATTTATCACTCTCATATTCTTACCTGTCAATATTTTGGTCCTTGATATTCTGGTCATGAAATTGTGACCATTCGATTTTCCTAATAAGCTGGTGTGCAGTGATGTTCGCGTAAGCTTAGGGTTGTTTCACTGTGCAGCATTTGTCAAGTTAAAGAGTATTTAGGCCCAGATTTACAAAAAAGTTTACAAAAAACGGAGTCCTCCCCCCCTTCAGCGCCTTGAGACCCTAACGGGTGAGTAGTGCGCTTAATACATTTCTTGATTGATTGATTGATTGAGCGCGGCGCTGCTACAAAATTTGCAGCGCCGCGCCACTTTTGAAACGCAGGGATGCACCTTATTTAAAAAAATACAGTTTCCCCCTGCACTGGAGCTAAATTTAGCTGCCTCCCCCAGGGCAGGCATGCTTGCACCATAGTGCAAGGGTGTCTGCGTTGAATGGTGTGATTATTTATGTGCAGAAAGGTGTCTCTTCCTGCACATAAACAATCATTCATGGCCCCTTCCTCTTTCTATGTGTGCTGCAGAAGGCTTCTGTAGCTCTGAAATGTTTGTCACATTTATTCCATAGTAATTTCTTGATAGTAGAAACGAGGTGCTTTATAATGAAGTCCTGAAGATTATTTGAGCCCTTTCACCTGTTTAACTACCTTGGCTTTATATTTCTAAGTGCAGTCATTTATTATCCCATATGCATTATGGAGCACACAAGCCACATTATAAAAAGAATTTCCCATTAAAGTTTGTGAGGATCATTGAAAACTGATAATTAGTGTCAATGGACATCTTTATAGTAGCAATTTATCCCAAAACAAGCTTTACGACTTCGGCTATCCTTCAAGGTCATTTTTTTTATTCTGTTTAATAAGGATTTTAAATTGTGTTTGAAATTATAGCATTCGTGTGTTCAAGCTGATTGTCAGATACAACCCTCTCTTATACCTTTTTACATTACAATGTGTGAATGTGACCTTCTAACTCACTTTGAGACCAGAATGACCTCTAACTTATCCCTATTGACTTCCTCCCCGATTTCTCCGAGAATGACAACATTATTTGCAATTGCTTTTTCACAGAGGTCTCCAGGTCTTTTATTGCTAGGCAGACATCAGCATATAAAAAACATTTTATTCTGTAGTTTCATGAACAAAGACCCCCGAGAGAGTGAGAATGTAAGTGGCAATGGAGCCACCCAGCACTGTGGCTCTAAGGAGTCTTAAATATGGCGAGAAAACTGTTAGTCATGTCTGAGGCCCAAGAGAGGCTGTAAAGAAAAAATAGATTAACAAGTATATCCTGTCTGAACGCGGAGCGTCTCTTCAGTGCCATCTTCTGCCGCCATCATTTCATATTTATTGCTTCACAGCACCTGCTATTGAAAGTGCCATCGTGCAGTATAAACCACTAAAAACCTTTAGGTGCACATAAAGTGAACTGAAAAATCATAGTAGAGTCACGCACAGTAAAAACACAAGGTGCATACAAATTGAAGCTATAATCAACTTCCCACGCTAATCCTAAATGTTTCATTATATTGACTTTCAGTGGCCACAGCGGGTTAGCAGACATTTCCGTCACATATTAGATGGGCTGCATAACCAGTTGTGTTCTACTGTTTCGTAGTTTGAACACATTGGGCCTCATTACGACCCTGGCGGTCACAGACCGCCAGGGTGGAGGCCGGATGTAGCGCCGCCAACAGGCTGGCGGTGCTACATCAGGTATTCCGACGGTCGCCCAGCCTGGTCCGGCGGTTTCCCGCCGGATTTCCCCCGGCTGGGGGAATCCAGCGCCGCCATGGGGATTCCGACCCCCTTCCCGCCAGTCTGTTCCTGGCGGTGTACACCGCCAGGAAGAGGCTGGCGGGAACGGGTGTCGTGGGGCCCCTGGGGGCCCCTGCACTGCCCATGCCACTGGCATGGGCAGTGCAGGGGCCCCCTTACAGGGCCCCATAATGATTTTCAGTGTCTGCTTTGCAGACACTGAAAATCGCGACGGGTGCCACTGCACCCGTCGCACTCCTGCAAATCCGCCGGCTCCATTCGGAGCCGGCTTCCTCTTTGCAGGGGCTTTCCCGCTGGGCCGGCGGGCGATCTTTTGAAGATCGCCCGCCGGCCCAGCGGGAAAGTTGTAATGGTCCCCGCAGTCATTTGAACGCGGGGCGGTGTTTGGGCGGTTTCCGCCCGGCGGGCGGCGCCCGCCGGGGTCGGAATGACCCCCATTGTTCGGTCCTGGGCAAGTCACATCATTTCCTGGCACTTCAGTCCTCTTTTCTACTGAAACCCGGAGAGCATACAAACTGTCTGCATACCGGCACCAATTACTATATGAAAAAAGGAAACAATTTTGTTGTCCATGGAAGTAGTATAAAAGGGGTGTTCTGCTATACAAGTCGTCCCACTCACTAATTTCTTCAGCCTGAACTAGGGCTGGAACCAAGGGAGAAGCCATAAAAATAAAATAGCCCCCCACTTCAAACCAAAGCTTTTACTGCACCAAGAAAATGAAGCAAGTTATGACGACCCTCTCCAGAAGAGCTCTCTTGTCTCTTTCATCCAAGCGTCTGCCCATTCACCCGTTCATTCACCTAGTGATATCTACCATTTCCCCTTTTCATTCGGTCATCCATTCACTCTTTCATTCATCATTCTGTCTTTCAACCTTCCGCCCGCCAACACATCTGTTTCCAAACCTATCAATTGATCTCCAAACCTATCCAGACGACCTATCCATGCATCCATCCATTCTTCTATCCATCCTTTTCACTTATACATCTCTTCATTCACCTTTTCAGTCATCCATCCATCCTTTGTCATCATCCACCCTTTCACTGAAACCATCTATCCACCCTTTCACTCCAGCCACCCATGCTCCCTGTCACCCATCCAACCTTTCACTCAACTATCCTTTCACTAATCCACTCATTCTTCCACCCATCCATCCATTTACCCTTTTACTCTTCCATCTTTTTTTGACTCAGTCATCCATCTATGCTTTCACTCATCTTTCCATCTATGTTAACTCATTCATCCATTCTTTTATTCCTCTTTCCAACCACCCTTTCATCCATCCACCCATCCATTTATCTACTATTTAACACATCCATCCATCCTTTTATCTATCTTAACATCCACTGCCTTTCACTCATCCATCCATCATTTCACTTCACCCATCTGTCCATATCCCCCTTCACTCATCCCATCCATTCTTTCACTCACTCATCCACCCACCCTTTCACTCATCATTCATCTACCCTCCCTTTCACTCATGCATCAATTCTTTCACTGACCCATCCATCCTCCCTTTCACTTACCCATCCATTTTTTCACTCGTCCATCCTTAAATCTGTCCTTTAATTCATTCATCCATCTACCCATCCATCCTTTCACACACCCATCCATCCAACGTTTCACTCATTTCCATACATCCATCCTATCATTCTCTCACCTTTGCCTGCCAAGTTGCAGACAGAAGAGGCCCATCAAGAACTTCACCCCTACTGTAGCTGCTAAAGTTGAGGGTTCATGAAGCCCCAACATAAATCCTTTTCCTCATCCATTCACTCTTTCACTCACCCATCTATCCACCCTTTCACTTTGTCTGCCCATCCACCCTGTTACTCCACCTATCCATCCACATGCATCCATACTTTCTCTCATGCATCCACCCACCCTTTAATCCATCCATCCATCCTATGTTTCATTCATCCATCCATTCTTTCACTAATCCATTTATTCACCCTCTCTTTCACTCATCTATCCATTTTTCTCTCATCCATCCTTGCATCCTTCCACTCATGCATCCATACTTTCATCATCCATTCATTCATCCATCTACTATCCCTTTTAGTCATCATCCATCCATCCCTTCACTCATTCAACCATCCATCCATGCTCCTTTTCACTCACTCATCCATTCTTTCACTCACCCATCTGTCCATCCTTTCACTCACACACCCATCCATCCATCTTTTCACTCACTCATGCACCCCAAACACGCGGTAGCTGCTAAAGCAGGGGAATTCACGACGCCCCTGACTGGAACAGCAACTATTAACCTCCTAGCAGAGGGAAATTAGGTTGAAATATAATCCTTTTATTGCAATAATTGATGTAGGTGGTAACTGGTCATAGCACCAGGTACCATGAGTTCTTTCAAATTGGAATGAGGACCACAACAGTGGGAGAGATCCCTTTTTCAATGGCTGGGGCAGAGGTGGTACAGCCTGTGTGACTCAGATGGCGAGGCTCGGCAGTGCCCAGCTCCTGAAGGCTGGGGAATCAAGGTAAAGTGAGTATGTGTTCTGTCCGTCAGTGACAGATCTCCAATATGCATAAACCCTCAAAGTCGTCATAGGATTTTATTCAGTCCAAGAACTGTTTCTTTACCACTGGCTCCTAGAAGACAGAGATAGTAGGGAATCACTGGAGTCAGACTAAGATGGACCAAGTACTCCCCCCCTCAGCACTTTACTCTCAGTGGAGCAATGGTGATCAGTCGCAGATATGCGCACAATGTAATTTAGAGTCCTGGTGCTTAGTGCGGGTAAGTATCTCTTTCTGCAACTGACCCCGCTTCTCCCTCTCCATGTTGCCAAGGTTGTTCCCAAACTGGGGCAGTTACTTAACTTGAATAGGCTTGGATGCGGACTACCCACTTACTCTTGGTAAAAGCACAGTCTTACTCAGTTCCCTCATGGTTCATCACTCACATATCTCTCACAGTCCCTATTGGTGGCCGTCCCTCCGGTGGCAGCAACCCAGATCGTCTGGTTCTTGCTTGCTTTCCTGCTTTCTAGCTAGTGTGAGTTTGCTGTCTTCCACGGCCTACACAGCAGTCACGTCAGGCAATGCGGCTATGATCCTGGATGCCTGGGTAGCAGAGAGCTAGATCCTCCTAACAACTGGTCCATCTGGTGCATATTTCAGCCCTGCTGGGGTAGTTTGGGTCTAGATCAGTGGAACCTAGCATGGCCAAACGTGAGCAGAGGTAGAGCTCTCACACATGTCTTCAGGTCTGGTGTAGAGCCATGGCTTTAGGCATGGTACAGTATTGTTTGTCCATGAACTGTGGGTCATGCTGGGATGCAGCTACTTGCAGTGTTTGAGATCACACTGCAGATTTTGGTCTCAGAAGCTCAGGACATGCCACAGTCTTCACAGCTTGGGCACAACAGCTCAGGTTACACAACAACATTCAAGATTGGGCAACGCAGCTTATGTTACCCTACACATCTCAGTTACGTCACAGAGCTCGGGTTATGCCACAATCATAAAGGTTGCCACTAGAAATGACACAGGAGAGTCAGGGGCTCTCCCAGACCAGGACACGCAGATTGTTTTTTAGCAGTCCTGCACTTTTGTTGACCCATCCCATAAGGCTCATGCTGCTCTTCCCTTTTCATGGACAGTGACTCCTTCTGCAGGCATGGAAGGTTTCTTCCCCCTCTTAGATGTCCGATTGGCTTCTAGGTACTTCAGGACAAATACTGCTCTTGCATGCAAGGGGAGGTGGCAGTTCCTGGGGCTACATTATGTTAAAAGATGTGCCCAGAAGAGGTGGCGGTTCTCGGGAATGTGGGAGGCCCAGTGCCCCCTCCACACCTAATGGTTTAAGCCCAGGGAGGTGGCGGTACCCGGCACTTAGGCAGGGCCGGGCACCCCCCCCCCCCCCCCAATTTTGCATTAAAAATAAGCAATGCCCCCAGGACTTGGCCCACCTGAGGATTTCAGAATTAAGAAACACGGGAGCCTGCGCTTTGTTTTTTAAGACATTTTCACCAGATCTGCCATGAATCACAGCAAAAGAAAAATTCTAATTGCTTTTTTTACTCTGGAAGAGTCCCTCTGGGTCCCCAGCACCAGAGCTAAGGGGTCAGGGTTGACTCTACACTAGCTCTACACCGGCCTGAACCGAGAAAAAGGGGGGTTAAAAAAAAGTGAGTTTTCCATTACAACTCTCATAGGGATTTTGAACACGACTACAGCCCGAACTGCTGGACAGAATTACACCAAATTTGGCAGAAAGGTAGCTGTTAGGCCATAAAAAAGCCCTTTTGTTGTTTGAGGTAAATTCTGTTCATTAGTATTTGAGAGATTAAATGAAAAAAATATATAGATATCTAGAATCGTGAAGTCTTTGCGAATGCTCCCAATTCTGTGCTGAGATCTGATTTGCTGCCAGCACTTCAGCCAGGAAGTGTTGGCAGCCATCTTAGGACTTGGCTTCAGCCGAGTCCCAGAAAAAAGGTTAAAATTTTTTTTTTTTTAAAGGGGGCAGGGTAGGGACACCCGGACCCCTAAACTCTGGTGTGGGGTGCCAGAGAGTCTCCCCCGAGTTAAAAAAGCATTTTAAAAAATGTTTTACTGTGATTCATGGCGAATCCAGCGTTTTTTTTTTTTTTTTTTTAAACGAAGCACAGGGAACTTGCCAGGGCAAAAAATCACTTTTTAAAATGTTTGCTGCAAATTCGTAAAAAACTTTGCATATTCACGCTTGGTTTAGTAAAGCCCCTGGGTGTGCCAGATCCCTGGGGGCATATAAAAAATAAAGGAGGGGGACGCACAGGGACACTCTCCTGGGCTTATTTATGCCCCAGGTATCACCACTTCCCGGGGGCTTAAATTCAATAGTGTGATGGGGGCCATACGCCCCCCATGCCCAGGGGACCAACACCACCCCTGGGCAAAATGCCTTAATTATAATACACCACTTCCCTGGGGCTGTATTAATTATATGTGGGGGGCTGCGGGGACTGCCACCTCCCCGGGGCTGAAAGAAAATGATGAAGGGGTTCTCTAGGGTAACCCGGGTCCGGGGACCACCACCTCCTTGGGGCAATTCACTGGAAATAAGGGGGGGGTGCAGCCCCCGCAACCCCAGGGACTGCCACTTCCCCAGGGCTGAAGTAAAATGATGTAGGGAGTAAATTGCAGACTCCCAGGGACCAACACCTCCCCAGGGCTAAGTTAAGATGTTGGAAGGGGCCATGCACCCCCCCCTCATGGAGCCAGTAATAGACGTGGGGACCGCCAACCCTCCCCCCAGGGCCAGCTCCTGCGATGTCCCGGGGTGCACACCCCCGGGAAATAGCTGCTTGCTATGACTGGTGGGAGCTTTGACAGCTCCTGCCAAGTCAGAACAAACATTCTGATTCGGGCGAGAGCGGTGAGAGCTGTCAAAGTGCTCTCTCCCACTGGAAGCTGAGGTTACATCTCTTTCCCTGCCCGCATCAGAGGTGAAACAATTGCTTTTGCAGACAGGGAGCTGCATATTTAGCCGCTCACTGTGTGCTAAAGCAATGCTGGCTCCCGCATGAGGCAGAGAGCCGGCTGGGACTGCGGGGGCCTTGAGGCTCCCACCGCAGTCCCATTGCACATTGGGTGCCCTGGGAGGCACCCAGAAGAGATAGGTGGGCCCTGGGAGATGAGGTACCCCGTCCAAAATCGTCCCAGGGAGGGGGACTGTGCAGACCCCCCCCCTCCATTTAATTAAGCCTGGGCCCATGGGGATGGGTCCCCGGGGCCTAGATCGGCCTGGGGAGGGATGGATGCATGGCCCTTCCTCCCCCATTGAATACATGTGGGTTCCAGGGACTGGGGCCCACAGGGCTGAAATCGACCAGGGGAGGGGGCAGTGCGGTGCCCCTCCCACATTGAACAGAGGTGGGCCCTGGGAAATGGGGTCCCTTGGGCTGACAAACCCTGGGGCGGCACATGGCCCCCTCCTCCATTTAATAGAGGTGGGCCCCAGGGATGGGGTCCCTGGGGGCGAAATAGGCAAGCGAGGGGGGCTGCATGATCCCTCTCCCTTGTTGAATACAGGGGGCTGGGTTCCCTGAGGCCGAAATCGGTGAGGGGAGGGGGCCAGGCAGCCCCCCTCCCCTATTGAATAGTGGTGAGCCCCGGGCGATGGGGTCCCTGGGGCAGAAATCAGCCTGGGAGAGGGGCCACGCTGCCTTTTCCCCCTCATAACATGGTTCTCCCTTCAAATTGTATGCAGTGTGCAAATCATCTAGAAGCTGTGCCTGCTTAGTCCCGCGCTGTCTGCCTTAGTTGTATGCATAGCTCTTTCCTCCTTTTGCCACAATGATCGACAGCTTCCCAAAGGGCCCACTCCAGTGCGTTTCCTGCTGATTTTTATGGCACGTTCTTGACGCTCAGGAATATGAGGATCCACAAAACAAAGAAGCACTTACTTCACATAGATAAGAGGAAGCGCCCTAGTTTGGTGGAGATTTAGGCCTTTGTAGTCTCGTTGGCCTCTTTAGTGCCACGCCCAGTGACACACTCTCACACCTTTTTCACACCCAGAGAGGCCCTGTGGCCAACTCCCGTCATCCACGGCCAAAGGCTGTGCGAAGCATGGGGTTGGCCGATGGGGCTGGCCCCAGGACCGACCCTATGGCCAACACCCACAGCCAAAAGCTGCACACTGTGATGGTTAGATTAATATATAGTAATGAAAATTACTTTACGTTAAAAAACCATAGACACTCACTGAAAAAAACAATGGTTACAGTGACATTATAGTTAGAAAATAGAATTTAAAAAAACATAGAAATTCACTTAAAAAACTAACGGTTACAGGAACGCTATAGGTTCTGAATTTACTTGATCAAAACCGGAGAAATTCAGCAGTTAAAGGTAAAATTATTTAAAGTAACTATAACTCGTGTCCTAAGATAACTATAACTCACGCCCTCGCCATGCACTGCCAATTACCCCAGATATTACGGCACTCATGACAACTTTTATAACGTCAATAAAAATATCAATGAAACAATAGAAGTCAAATTATTGAAGAAAAAAACTGTGCATAGTGGGTACCCAAGTCCCCCCTGCACCACATTAGTTAAAAGTCCCTTGGAGGTGGCAGTACCCGGGTGTGTGACCATAGTAACCATAGTTGTTAAACACCCAAGGAGGCAGTGGTCCCCGGGGCTGCGGGGAGGTCAGGCGGCTCCCCTGCATCACTTTCAGTGCATGTGCCCCCGGAAGGTGCCATATGCCAGGGCTGTGGAAAGCCAAGCACCCCCCCCCCCGAATTATTTTGATAAACTGACACGGGGAGGTGGTGGTCAGTTTACCCATTTTCCTCCTCTCTGTTCCAATGCCCCTTCACCCTCATCAATTGTTGCTCTGCTATATTCATCGGTGATTGAGTCTCTGCTGATGCCTCCACCAAAGACTTTCCTCTTTTCTCACATATCCGATCCACAGACCCTTACCAGTCAGCATCCCTATTTCGTCACCTGTCAGCACTCCGCCATCCTCATCAGCCAGTGTTCTTGTCATCAGCGGTTATAAAACGATGCCCCCCCGTTGAAAATGTGATGAGGCCCCCGAGTTTCCATATTTGACAGATATTCCTTGGCCTTGAGCTGAATGGGGTCTCCTTGGAAGAGTTCGGAGCCCATGGAGGATTAGAGGGGCTCCCTGCGCCGCAGGGGCTGCAGGGGCCTGATTTGTACCTCTGAGGTAGCCCTGACCGATCAGTATCACGTGCCCGGGCGCTTCATTTAGCAATCAGTCTGTGCCCTCGCTTCGGTGAAATGCATATAAAGCGCAGCTGTCAGACAGCACAGCTTCCTCATTTCAGGCACAAACATCTATGCACCAAAATGAGCTACCTAAGGAAAATGTGTTAATTCCTTCACATTACATTCTAATAATGTGCTGAGTGCCGACTGTGAACGTGATTTAATGATAGGTTTTCGCAGCGTGTACCTTTCTGGGGCTGGCATCAGCTTTTGTTTGTTGGATGTTTTGCAGGGCGCGGAGAAAAGCGTAGCAGGTAGCGCCAGTGGAGATTTATACTTATCTGACTGCAGGTTTCCCGCGTGAATGCAATATCATGCACATGTTTGTACCTTTCCAAAGGCACGCGTGTAAACACCAGCAGAGTCGCACGTGTACACTGTCGCACTAAGGCTCAAAATAGGCGCGAGCACAAAAATAAAATTGTCCACATTAGCAAATCACATAGCTAAAAAAGTGATGCACGTTTCGAATTGAGGTCGCTTGGAACTTATAAAGACACTTATACAGGTGCTTTGCAAGGTAGGTGGAATTTACATGTATTAGACTTGCTGCAGACAATGTTGCAGCAATATGAGGGAAATCGACAGTTAAAACAGGTCACCATATGATAAAACAGGCAAACAGCCAAAAAAGAGGCCCACACACTGACCTATCAGACCAGCCCATAGAGCACTGCCAGATTACCCATAGGCCAGTCCAGCCCAGCAGGTTCATACATTCAAGATGATACACGTCCACGTATGTTTCTGCCAACAGAAACACATGTGTAAGCACCATATTCACACTTGTACAGACTGGAGAGATATGTGTATTCAATAATACGGGTAAACATCTATTCACCAACTGAAACAATCTTGTGTTCATCTTCGGAGACAGACATGTAAACCAGTCACGACTCACAGGAAGGAAAAGGGGTGGGGCATGGCGGGGTGATGTTAAAAAAAAAACTATTATAATAATAATAAAAAAGCTTACCTTTCTCGTTGCGCTGCTCCTATCCGCTCCAGTGCTCCACTGTAGGCACAGGCTCCCAGCTTGCCCTGCGTCCAATCCTAACGCTGCTTTCATGCTGGCAGAAGCATGAAAGCAGTGTTAGGATTGGACGTTGCACTCAGCCAGGGAGTTCCGAGGCAGAGTGAGAACCTTTGCCTGCTCTCTTCCACCCGACAACACAGTGCTGAGTTGGCGAGAGCCTAGTGCGGGTGTATGTTTGGCTGACGGCCAAACAAACATACATGCACATTGAGCACTCCTCCTCTATCCCTGTCACGCCCCATGGCCCCGCCCCTTTTATAGTAAAACCATAATAAACAGTGTTTATTATGGTTTTACTGTAAAAGTTTTGCAGCTGCTGCTGCTTGCGGGAGGACGACGCTCCTCTGCCATAGCAGAGGAGCCGCCCCTGATGTACATACATAAATAAGTGTGAACACCACAAAATCAAGGGTGTATTTACTCACTGGGACATACAAGTACAATCCAAAGGAGAAACACATGTACACCAAAGGTGGAAAATACGTAAACACAAATAAAGACACATATATACACAACAGAGACACATGGATACACAGAGGGACTCTAGCTCACTAATGTATTTATTTAGAAGTGTTAAAAAGTGTTGCATGCAACACTGTGCTACGTCAAAGCACTGTACAGTACCTATTAGGTTAGTGGAATTGGTCAAGAGATTGGCCAGGATGACGCCTCAAGCTAAATTTAAAGGCAGCCCCAATCCAATTTTCCAGGTCCTTGTGTTCATACCTCATCCACAGCTTTGCATTCTGGAACTTGTACTCCTGTGTAACTCAATACAGTGCAGGGACTGCAGGTACCAGAATGCAAAGAAAAAAACTACTTGATCAGCTACTCACACGTGGAGCTTGGGGAATGTGGGTGCTCCCTCTATCTAGTATTGCCTGCTTGCTATCACAAAGACTGAAATTAAGTCAAAGGCTGGCCTGCAAAGCTCACTTTTTGAAAGTTTTTTAAATGGCTGATACTTGAAATCTTGAAATCAGCTCTCAATGTCGTTTTGAGGGCATTGAAAGCTTAGACATCTGAGCAAGGGTGTAGCTTACACAGTGAGATTTGAGGGGGACGTGAATTGCAAATTTCCCAATTAAAATGCATATTTGCAATGCAGTGAGTCTCAGATTTGCTCCAGTTAGAGCTATCTGTGTCATAAATTCCTAACTGGTCTTTTCTTGCCACATAAATTGAAAAAAATGAAAAGTAAAACATTAGTCGACATAAGCGAGCCGATTCAGAGCGCCATGAGGGTGAAGGAGAGACATATCAAAGCGCCATGAGCATGAAGGAGAGACATAAAAGGAAAAAGAAGTTTGCTCACAGTCAAACATATTGTTGATTGTGCAATTATCCATGTAGCAGGATCAGTCTGCAAGGTGGCAGAAAAACTTCCACAGGGAGGGACAAACGTAAGGTATTTACCAATGATAACAAAGGATTTGTGAAAGACAAGCCCACGAATGAGTGAAAATGATGGGCATGTGGTGGATGTGGTTAAAAGCCCACAATACTTACAACAGGTCAAAACGCTTGCACTCTCGATCTAAAAAGCAGTGTACTGCTGCAGGTTGGAGGTGTGAGAAGACCACGGTTCGGGTGGACTGTTTCCAAGAGGAACAGAATACTGATTTGCACTAGATGGGCCTCTGTCTAGAGTGGTAGAGTGGGTGAAAAAACAATGGTATGAAATGCTACAGAGTGATTTCCACTGATTAGACTGTTTCATTCACCCCATCACCTTTCTGGTGTTGCGTTGCCAGTAGTATGCCTCAAAACCTGAGACTGGTACAATATTCCAAGCCTACCACTGTCAATGTTTGTGAATTTAAAGAAGTTGTAAATTTGCACCATTTAAGGAGTGCTTCTATGGGTACACATTTAATACATTTTTGGTAAAGCAGTCACAATGTGGATATTTTAAGATTGTGCTCCAACATATGAACAAATCAAAAACACTTAGTGAAATGAGTGAAATGAGAACAGCAAGAAAAACTGGCACTGACGTAGCAGACTGACTCAGGGCACCCAGACCAAACTAAACATGCGTTTGTGGACTGGGAGGTGACACTCTGCCCCTGCCTGGTAGTTCACCCTGGGAACTCATGACTGTGGTCAAGTCCAGCATAATGGCCTCGACTCCCTGTCCTGGATTCACTTATTTTAAATGTAATTTGAGTGCATCCTCTCTTTTTTATCTGTGCTACGAGAAGACTTGATGGTAGAGATGTGAAATCACTACATGTAGGCAGAGCTCCATGTTTCGAATCCTCACCATTTACAAATCAATTTATCAAATGACTGACTGCCCCATGTACCACAAATAGAGATGGAGGTGCCAGCAAATTAATAGGGCAAGCCATGCCAGAGCTAAGCCAAGGGTCTAACTTGGCTCTAAAAGTCTGTGCGTGGGCCATGTCATTAAAACGTTTGCATGTATATCATGCTACAAACATAATATAAAAATATGACACAGTCTCTTCAAAGTTCAAAACAGCATATTCTTTAAGATACAGAAACATTTCACGTTCGTACATCAGATTATATCACTACATAGATAGACATTTATTAAAAGTGATATTTTTAAACATACATTTAGAACCATTAATGGCTCATCCCCCAACAACCATGCCAAAAGTGAACTAAGAGGCAAGTCAAAAGTCATGTAAACCCTAAACATGACCTACATTCTTATTATAGATAGAGCAACACTATAGTCCATTAAATCAAACATAAGAGGTGCCTGTATAGCACACATTCTGACTTCAGGTATTTAAAAATGCACTCATTTGTGATAATGAAGAAAAGGGAGGCTCTTTGAAATACATTTTTCGCCTGGGATCGAACAATTTGGACCAGCAGGGACACCAGTATTGATTCTAGGCTATCTGGTTTCACATTTTGAAATGACGCCCCTAGTGGTATCTCTCTGTCTTTGTCACTCTCTCTCTCTCTCTCCTGTTTCACATTAAAGGTCACTGCTTTGTATTTTATTCTTGATACATGATAAGAATAACCTACACAAACATAACAGACCGGATTCAGGGACCTTGGACCTGACTACCAAGCTAATACTGCATTTATTTTGGGAGGGGGATGTCACACCCCAAACTCCCTGTCACCCCCTCCCCCCCAAAGGTACGCTCCTGCACCTGAGTTCCTAGAAAGACACCTCCTTCTATTAGTCTCTGTGTGCTTGGTGAATAATAGATATCATTTTAAACTTAATTTTAGATTGCACTGGCAGACAAAGATAAAGGCACAGTCTAGGTGCCTGATTCTGTAGCCTTTTTTTCTTCCTAGATGTTCAAGAAGCCCAGGATATACTAAATTTTTGTAATCTAGTTGTCCCATCATCACAGACCTCTACTGCATCACACTGCGGGTGGAATGGTTAACAAGAGGATCCTTCAGAACAGGGCCAACTGCACATTGAAGCCCCGGACTGTGGTGGGGAGTTTGGGATGTAAATGATAAGTCGGTGTTGAGCGGAACTGCCAGGGCTCCTGCTTTCAAGGTTATAAGTAGTTCCCGGATTCTGTGGCTATTGAAAGGGAATAGGATTCTGGTCTTTTTTCCAAGCACAAGGACTTCAGACTTCGATACATTCATAGAAAGAAATCCTTCTGGCATCCAGCGTTAAACACTGTTTAGGAATTCAGCAACGTTTTCCTGGCCATCCCGGTTCTTCTCCAAACAAATTTGTATTTGGGCATCACCAGCTTACATTTGGAAGTGAAATACTTGTAGGATATTGGTTGAGTGACTAGTGAAAGTCTAAACATCGAGGCTTGTGGAGGTATACTTGTACACACTCCAGGCATGGATGCAAATATCAAGAGAGACACTGCTGCACACTTCTGTAACCAGCATACACACCAAGATACATGTATAGTCTATAGAGGCACGCTTGGACATAGAAATACACATACCTATGTGCACACCAACAGAGGTGCACCAACAGACAAACGTGCACTAAGAGACACAAACATCAGCTCTCACTCACCCACAGAGACTCACAAGCACACTCCCATAGAGTGCACATATATACAAACCAGTAAACATAATCATAGTCACTTGGGTAAAAGCCAATATGGAAAAAACAGGCATACATTCATAGACACAAACAAGACCAAACACTCAAAGAAGCCGCACTCTCTGCTCTGACATATACCCAGTGTCCCCTTGTAGCGAACGAAAGCGGAAGCTCTCACCGTCCCAGTCTATAAGTGAAACATTGCAGATGCCCCGATAGATTGTTTCAATCACAATTGGGAGAATACCCAGCATTGATTGACTAAATGGGACGCAATTAAAGTGGTGATCAGGGACGTCGGTGTGGCAACCACCACATACATCAGTCAAACAATACCCCTAAGGTATGTCACACATATTACAAACTAACTTTGTAACATATACGATGTAGCACTTGAAAGTTGAGTTGCAGTAACTGTGACTACATTATTACAATACTCATTGACATGGGAAACATCCTTTTTTACGACTTTTTTTTTACGAAGGTCGTGGTTAACGAAAGCGCAACAACGCTTTTTTTAACCACGACTTCGTTTTTTTGTGCCTTAACTACGTATGTTCTGAACAACGAACATGCGTGGTTAAGGTACAAAGAAGGGACTTGGCGAAGGTAAGTGGTGGGTTTAGGTTTTGGGGAGGGGGTGGGGGGTCAGGGGGTTTTAGGTTTTGGGGTGGGGTTGGGGGGGTGGGGCGTTTTTGGTTTTGGGGAGTGGGTGGGGGGTCATGGGGTTTTAGGTTTTAGGGTGGGGTTGGGGGGTGGGGCGTTTTTGGTTTTGGGGAGTGGGTGGGGGGTTTTAGGTTTTGGGGTGGGGTTGGGGGGGTGGGTCGTTTTTGGTTTTGGGGAGTGGGTGGGGGTCAGGGGGTTTTAGGTTTTAGGGTGGGGTTGGGGGGTGGGGCGTTTTTGGTTTTGGGGAGTGGGTGGGGGGTCACGGGGTTTTCGGTTTTGGGGTGGGTTTGGGGGGGTGGGGCGTTTTTGGTTTTGGGGAGTGGGTGGGGGGTCAGGGGGTTTTAGGTTTTGAGGTGGGGTTGGGGGGGTGGGGTGAGGGATGTAGGGTGAATGGTGCCTATTGCTAATGACTTTATCAGGAATGCCTTTACAACGAAATATCGTTGTTAAGGCATTCGTGGTAAAATCATTAGTAGTAGCAACGAGGTCGGTGTTCCGACCTCGTTGTTAAGGCAGTAGTAGTTTTTGCATTCGTTGTTTCGTCGTATATTCCATTGACATTATTATAACATAAAATATGAGACACTGAGATGAATGATTGTGACTACCTTGACACCATCAGTATGAATATTGTTTCTTTTACACAGGATCTTGTACTCTGTGGTCTTTCCCCTTTCAGTATTGGAAAGGGAATTATGTATTTGTACGTTTTATTATAGAGGCTCTTATTTTTACCATTTTGTGGTTTACTATATAGTTTATAGATAATTGTACGTCATGGAACTCGAACTTTGATATGGCAGAAATAATGTATTTGATATATGTCAGTTTGTAATATGTATTGACATAACATACGGATATTCTCAATATGTCATTACATGCCTCTTAGTATAAGTATTTGAGTCTCTTATTATAATTTTGTTTGATAAATTCGAGCTAGTGGCTTAAACTTCACTAGGCGATCGCTGCATAAAATATGCATTTTGTGAGTTTTACTACTTTATGAGTTTGAATAATTTGAGTTTGTTTTGCATTAATGCTCCTTAAATATGGTGCGGCTTTAGATTGCTGATATAGTTGTGCAGTACCAAGCATTGACATTACTCCTTTCTCTAATGAGTTTGGGAACTAGTCCTTCTTATAATGAACATAAATTCTACTTCAAGAAGGCGTGGTCGTGAAATGCCGATACTGATCATGTGGCACAAGACGGGAGTAGTCTTCAAGTGGGTTGGCTCTTTTTAGTCCAGTATTGGCGGATATGCGCTTGTATTACTGAGCAGTTGTCAGTAGAAACCGCACTAGCTTCAAGCAGGCTAAATTTAATATTATTTTTTGTGTCAGTTGTGGGGAATTGCTCACATATTTTGTAAGACTATTTGTGTGGTAATAATGCTGAGTGTTTAGTTGTAGTGAAGTGAAACCACTTTTATGTCGGCTATCACAAGTTAATGCGTACTTGGTAAATACTATATACATTATGAATCCAGGGCGATACCATAACCGATAATTCTTATAGCTTTTGACTGTTATTTTGTTACTTTTTGAATGAGTAATTAACCACGGCGATACGATGCACTCATAGTTATAGTTTTCTTTCAGAATTTCAACTATATATATATATATATATATATATATATATATATATATATATACGCACACACCTATACAATTGAACTCAGACTCTTGATTTGTGCTGCCGATACATGGTTAGATTAATATACTAATTATCCTTTACCACTTGTGGTAACTCAAAGGTTCTTTTCTTTTCTGATTTTCCATTTCTGATTCTTTTTGACGGGTGACAATTGTTAGCTGCTTATCACTAAATTGTCTGTGTGTAATATCTTATGATGTACATTTGTATTTTTAATATGACCCATCTAAGGGTCATTTACTTGACTTACTGGCTTTGGTTTTATAATGCCTGGAAATCTATGGTGTGTTACTATTCCTTTACTCTCAGTTTCAGTTTTGTAATGGTGTGGTGATTTTATTCAGATTGACTTTGGTGATAGTTCAATATGTATTTAGAGTTTCCAACACTGAACTGCCTATTCATTGTTGTTTTAACCCTGATGAAGTCTTTTGGTGTATTAACATTCAAGACAAAGCACGTGTTAGCTAGTGTGCAGAGAAAACAACATGTTTACAGACTACTGTATGCTAATAAGTTATAAAGACTGAACATCAGGGAATTTGTTATTAATTACTTAGGAGTCCTTGAGATCTCTTTTTCATTCTATGGACATTTGTTCCTATTGAAAACGACTTGGTGGCCTCTCTTCATCTTCGAGCACCCATGATACATTGAGGATCAATTAAGTGTTGAGCTATGTTTGATATAATACACGGAGGCCCATATTTATACTTTCTTTGTGCCGCATTTGCGTCATTTTTTTATGCAAAAGCTGCGCAAACATACAAAATATAATTGTATCTTGTAAGTTTGTGCCACTTTAGCGTAAAAAAATGACGCAAAAGTGCAAAAAAAGTATAAATATGAGCCTGAATGTGTGTGCGTCTAAAAATTTAGCCACCGATGGTTTCTTTGCAGCTCATTCTTTGGTGCACATTCTTTGTTCTATTTGGATTCAGCGGTATATTATACTGTATACTACTGGGGCGGGAGCGCTGATTGACAGTATGGAGTACATGGCTTTAATATGGGGTGCTGAGCCACTGGATGACATTATGGTGTGAGCTATCACTGTGCATTTATTGGAATTGTGTACATTGTATATAAATTCCATTAAAAATATACATAAAATCACTCATAGACGCAAGGTTATATAAAGAGAGATTAATGTAATAGTCACCGTGGCAAACACACATATATTTCAAACGACCTCAGATGGATGCATAAATGGAAAACACAGTTGAAGGAAAGGCATTTTAAAGTAGATTATAATTTAAAATCTGAAGGAATTATGAAGTCTGTCCTGTCTCGCTGGTGACAAGCAACATAGGATCCTCCTGTGTCCTGATCCCTTCTAGACAGGGCCTAATTTAGGAAATGGTTTCTCTCTACAGGTAGCAGATGGTACAGCACTGTTAAATGTTAATTAAATAATAACAGAAATGGAAAAAATATGTATCATGAAATTTAGTCTCAGTGCAAAAATACACACTGATTAGAAGGTTAAAATAGGCCTACTTGTTGGTGATTAACGGGGCAGGTCCTAAACAAAAAGGGTCTTTTAACACTTCCATATAACCACCCATGTGAGCTTAATATATAGCCTGAGTTATTTAACTTGTGATGAGGAGGGTTGGTGACAAGAAAGTCAAGGATGCACTCTGGTACATGTGTCAAACCTCACATAGATTGCACTAGCAGTACCTAATGTAATGAATTACACCAAGACTCTAAGTGTCTCTTAGTATTGCTAAGTGTCTGGGAGAAAAGAGAAGAGAGCTAGATATCTGTGGTTACAGGGTTGCTTATGCACACATAGGGGCATATTTACAAGCCCCTAGCGCCAACAGAGCGTCACTTTTTGTGTGACGCTCCGGTGGCACTGTGCCCTGTGCCATATTTACAATACGGCATTAAGACACTTTTTGTGGCTTAATGCCACCTTTTACATTTGGCCCCCAATGCAGTTTTCTGCTGCAGAGGGGCGTGCAATGGGTGTTGCTGTGGGTATACCCACAGAACATGCATTGTTTTTTGACAGTGCCAAAACGTAAATCTCAGGTAGCTCCAAAAACTAACACCACCCCGGGGGCGGCGTTAGCATAGCGCAACAAGGAGAAATACTTTTATTCTCCCTGTTTTTGCATTTTCTACACACATAGAAAGAGTAAAAGGCCATTAACGATTGTCTAAATGCAGGAAGGTGTCCCTTCCTGCACATAAACAATCATTAAATAATGACTCTTTGCTGCTTCTATGTATGCTTCATTCTATAGCACACAAAGGAGTAACAAATTGCCATTATTGATTGTGTATGTGCAGGAAGGGACACCTTGTTGCATATAGACAATCATCCCTGCAACGCAGGCACCCTTGCACTATGGTGCAAGGGTGCCTGCGTTGGTGCCAGGCCGCTAATCAAATGTCAGTGTGCTGAATACCAAGGCTCTTTAGACTTGAATCAAACACATGCCTTTTCAATCCACTACGAGACACTCCCTGCCCCTTTTACCTCACCTGTGCAGGTTCCCGCCTTCTCCCATTTTGACCGGTTTTCCGTCTTTATCGTCCTCCTTCGTTCTTCTTTGAGTGTTTCTCCCTCACTTTCTCTCAGGAAATGGGTGTTGATATATAATAAGTGCTGGTCCCCAAAAATTATTGCTGATGGTCCCCACCAACCCCCTCGGGCTTTAATTAAGCCTAGCAGGTAGAGATTACCATCACTCATCAGAGCGGTTAGAACATATCCCTTCATGCTGTAGGCCCAATGAGCAGTTTGTGGGTTATCTTTCCCACAGGCATCAAACACTCGAGTGGGATGAACCAACAAGTAGGGTGAAATTTACCAAATGGAACAGACAAAGATGTTCTGTACTGGAGATGTATTCATGCTCTATAAGGCCCTGATTTATGCCAAAGTGGCGCAGAGTGGTGCTGCGCCAGAAATAGCAGCAACACGCCACTTTTGAAATGCAGGGATGCACCGTATTTGCAGGAATACGGCACACCCCTGTGTTTTCCCCTTGTGCCGGTGCTGAATTAGGCTGCCTGCACCAACGCAGGCATCCTTGCACCATAGTGCTAGGGTGTCTGCATTGAGGGGATGGATTGTTTATGTGCAGGAAGCAGTCCCTTCATGCACATTATCTATAATGGTGATTTGGCACTTCTACGTGTGCAGCAAAATGCAGCACACATAAAAGTAAAAAAACGTTAGTTTGGAATGCTCGTTTATGTGAAGGAAGGGACACCTTCCTGCACATAAAAAATCATCCATGGCATTTTACTTTTTCTATGTGTGCTGCAGAATGCAGTACATATAGAAAAAGCAAAAAAGGAGGAGGAATAAAAGCATTCCTCCTCGTTTTGCTATGCTAATGCCACCCCTAGGGTGGTGTTCGTTTTTGGTGCTGCCACAGATTTACGATTTCTCTTAAAATCTGGGGCAGCGTCAAAAGCAATGGGTCTTGCTGTGGAACGCCCACTGCACCACCCATTGCTCGTCCCTCTGAAGCAGAAAACTGCGTTGGAGGGGCCCATATTTACAAGGAGGCGTAACGCCTCAAAAAGTGGTGTTACACCTCCTTGTAAATATGGAGCGTGGTTAGCACCATTGGAGCTGCACGTAAAGTGACGCTCCGGTGGCGCTGGGGTTTCTTAAATATGCCCCTTAGTCTTTCTTGACGAGCTACACTTTGTGTCAATCCACCATGTACCTATCCACAAGACATTATACTGCCTCTTTACCCTGGCATTCTGATCAGCACCTCCAGTGTGCGGTGATCTCTACCTAGTTTTAGCCTTTACGAGCTAGTGGTGTCATTCAAGCAGATTTCATCTAGTTTTTTCACGAATCTCTTCCTATCCGAGTCTGCAGACGTGACTCTTTACTTATGCGGTAAAACCTGCATGACCTAGATTGTGAGCTGACTACTAAATTTTCTCCTAATTTCATATTCAGTTCTGAGTATCTGACAGCACCACTGCAAGTATTATGTCAAGTAACTCATCATCCCAAATGAAGCAACATCCTGGGATGGTTTCTCGGCACGTTCCCTTCCTGAAGCTCAGCATTGCAAGACCTAGGCCTACGGCAGTCTGTGAACTCCTAGTGCAACTTTGGTACATTCCATTGAGATGCTGGTAAAGGCCCCAATATTAACACAGAGAAAAAGGTTTAGGCTTGCACATATGTGGATAAAGTTAAAAGTTTGCAGGTGGAGGTGCATTGCAATAAAAGTCTGATATGGGGGGGGGAGGGGTGTTACTACCCATGCCTCTTGTCCCCACAGATATAGAGACCTAATCCTCAGTTTTTCTTTTACTCTCAAGTGCATGCTGTGACAAATATCTCAACGGGCGTGTGTAATTTTTCAAGTATGTACAGATGTAGAGCACAGCATAGATGAGTTTAAGGGGCCTTGCTTTGCTGCATGTAGATCTCTTACATCCTCTGTCCAGATGTTCACGCAAGAATGGATTATGTTTCAAACTAAAGGTGAATACAACAGTTGTAATATGCTGCAAGGGGACGGGGATGAGATAGGCCTGCAAGTTCACAAATAAATGTACGAAGTGCCTAGGACACCCTACTCTAGATGCGCTGCAGAGACAACATGAGGGGGGCAGTTTGGTGCAGGCAACAGAAGAGCTAATGGTGGAAGCGTTGCTGGAAGTTTGTGTCCTAAGTAGTAACACCTGGCAGAGCTTTTTGTAGGCAAAGGGCAATGCGGACATGGGAGTGGCGAAAACTCACCAGAGGATGAATGTCAAGACCGATCAGGGTTGACGACGATCTCTCCGACAGTGGAGTGCTGATGTAGTTGCTAGTGGAAACCAAGCTCATGGAAGCTTAGCATGTTTTCAAACACAGGCCCTGCGGGAAGATTTGAACTATTTTTGAGGGGTCCTTGGGTGTCCAGAAATGTGCGGATCAAGAACCACAACCCTGCATGTCTAGCTTTCTTTTCTTCAGCGGTCCTGTCAGCATACTTGAGGAGCAAGCAGTTATCTGATCAGAGGTTGACATTGTTTATTGGTATCATGAACAGGCTGGTCGCTGGGCTTTGGGAATAATGAGGAGGCTGTTGTTGCTGGTTCTTAGGTGGGATTTAATGGTTTGGGTGAAACACATCTCAGGACTGGAGAACAGCACACTTCATTACAAGTGGCCTCCTAATTTTTATCAGGCTCGTAATCTGAGTTAACAGTTTTATATGCAGTATGACATCCATGGTATCTCTGCAGTTCTGGTGTCTTTCTCCTAGAGACTCTACCTGATGAAAGCTGGTGGAGTTTTCGGGCAAAGAATCAGAGAGAAATTAAAATTAGCCCGGCGAATTGAGCTCCACTCCTAATACCTGATAACTCCACTGCCTGGAGTTTCTGATGCCCGCTGTACTGGTAATTCTGGGAGTGGATAACCTGTCCAAACTCTAGGATACTCGGAATGAGACCCTTATTGCTTTGCCTCTATCACTTAAGATGAAATGCCATGATTTGACTCCAGCTGCTGTGATAGACAAGACTTCATTACTGCTGGACTGCTGTAGAGTAGGAAAGAGGGATATTTCACGTGGTTGAGGGGTCCCTATCTCTGGTGACAGAAGCCACACATTCAGCCATGGAGTGAGTTAAAAGAAAGTCTGGGTAGAAAGAGGATGAGGTACTTGCATTCATTTACTTTGTTACAAAAATTTACTCACGCAAATTTACCATTTGCTTTCAATGGAGCATTACGCAACATAAATAATGCTAAAGAACAAGATAACAATAATTTGAGTAAATAAAGAACCTTCTCCTCCACCTCCTCCTCTCCACCCAACACAAAATAAAAAACAATCCCCTCCGTCACTCAAGAACAAAAACAAGTGAATTCATAAAAATTAGATAGAAAATAGATTTGAACTCAGCTACTGCCATACACTCTTTGGGGAGGAGCGCGTGAAATTGGGGAGATTAACAGGACAGGTAAATAGTTTAACAGGATATTGGCAAACACAATGACACAGATAAAAGATCAAAACACAGTATTCTAAATGCTCTGATAGTTCAGGGAAGATGTCCTGCAGCATTTCTATACAAAGATTGATATTTATTTGATGAAAATAGGCGTGGTGTAGTTTGTGTGTTGGAATATATCTATGGGTTGATTATGAGTTCCATGCTTAGTTTGATGGGAATTAAGTTTTCTTTCTTCCTTCTATTTGCATATAAATGGTAAAAAAATAAAAATGGATTGCCGCTTCTCTACACCGATAGTTGTTTAAACATGTGCATTCCAGAATGATATTTGCTGTACATTCCCCATATTTACAGTAACAAATAACAAATAAAAATTGGATCTAGCAATGGCACATTATTTTACCTCTATGAGGTGAGGGTCCGCAGGAAACAACACCATGTCCGCGAAACACTTTAATGGAAGCTACAGTGGTACAGGGGTTTGCGAGAGCTATGTCTCGCTTATTGCCAGATCCTGCTGTCCTCCATCTTTGCGGAACTAGTAGCTTATGGGCAGCTGAGACTGAAGCAATAACCTCTGGTACGCGGACAAACCCAGTAGGGCATGACTACATTTTATTATATTTCACTAGTTACTGCTTTAATTTCTTTGGTGTTTTGTGAGTGTCACTCCTATAGTTATGTAGCTGCTTCAGACGTGCTTCATGCCTTGCTCCTGAACGCTCAGTGCTAAGTCATTTGGAGGCAGGTGTAGGGCAGGGGTGGCTCCTTCTCTACGGGGAAGGAGTGTCACCCCACATGCTGAGCCAGAAGCAGAAAAATAAAACAATAGATTACTATTGTTTTATTTTTCTGCTTCTGGCACAGCCAGCAGTGCAGGGAGGGTCAGGGCTGGGCCATGGGAAGTGGGAGGTGGGAGGAGGGGAGAGTGCACCTAAGTGCTAAGGTGTGTTTGGCCAGCCGTCTGTGTTAAACACAGCTGGGCTGGAGAAACTGCCCAGACCCCAGGGCTGTGTCTTAGCGGCAGTCACTGCTGCTCAGACCAATCCTGGTGCTGCTTTCATGCAAAGTTTTGCATGAAAGCAGCACCAGGATTGCTGGGGAGCCTGTGCTGATGTCCCAGCATTGAATGCCGGCATTGAATGCTGGGACACCTGAAGAAGAGGAGCGTAAGGCGGCAGGAGGGAGCAGGGATGGAGGCAAGGTAAGTGCTTTTTTAATTTATTTTTTGTATTTTTACTTTGTCTCTGTCCCCCCCAGCTCCCCTTGAGTTATGCAGCGGCCAACGCATGTACAAGGCCCACATTTTCACAAGTTGAGATTAATAATTGAGCACTTAGAGATTGGGAGTAAATCCAGGGTTAATAATCTGTTGAGGTAAATCAGGGTGTTGCCTTTTTACCCATGGATTTAGACGTTATCATCAGGGCTGTGCAAAATAAGGGCCTTATTCTTATTTCCTCGTTATTTGGTGGAGTAATACCACACCTTGTGTGATTGATGCTGTTGTTTACTGGGTGCAATTTTATCACATTGTTCTGATTTATGTTCCTCAAGGCGGTTCATTACCATACAACATGTTTTCATCCATTCTGACATGTCAAACTTGAAAGATTGCTGCTAACCATACAAATAAGCCAGGTTTTACATTGTGAAAGTTGTCAGGTTTACATGGTGAAAGTTGTCTCCATGTATGGTAATTTTTGTACATCATGTCATCGTGACTGTAATAGTCATAGGGCGTCTTTACCTTTTGGTCCACAAACCCATCAGGTCAGTTAAGGCTCTGGAAAGCCTCCCCCACCCTGGAAGACTGCCTGCAAAGTTTGGAAATACCCACGTGCATGGCAAGGACCCCCTTGCCTTCAGTGTACCCGCATGTGATGGAGATGCACTGAAGGTCAAGATGAATGTGGAGCAGGTGCCATGTTTGGTTTGCTTGCTTGGCTGTTTCTTGGGTTTGTATTCTTGCTTCCTTTGTTGAATACATATTGCTTAGCTTTTACGAAGTGCAACAGCAATATCAAAGTAATACTGTGTCATTCTTAGCTTTGTACTTTACTGTGACCCAGAATCCTATGAAATTTTCCCAAGCCCATCTGTGTACCAATGACTTTTGATCTGAAGATGATCTTGAAAATAAGTAATAGGATTGAAACAACATTGACACCATAACAGGCAAGTGAGGTCTTTAAGGTAGGGTCTGAAGTGCTTAAAAGGATCCAGGAATTTGACTACCTGGTATTAGGCTAGATAAGTCAGTATCCTGTGACCTGCATGTCTTAAAGAGTACCCTAGACATAAAGCAGTAGGCTGGAGCCATAATTAAGTTGGCCAAAAAGGCCACATGTTCCCCTTTACACCCAGGAGTGGAAATCTACAAGGTCCAAACAACAGGGACTGCACTTTATGGTGAAGAATTATTGTGGCACTCTAACATTAGTCCCCTGAGAATAGCAGAGAACAACTTTACTAGAAGTCTGGTGAGCCTAGGGAAGGGCACGGCTCTTGTCCCGCCCCCTTTGGACCTGGGAATCCTTGAGATCGCTTCATAGGGCACTGACAAATTGTGTCTCCTAAAAGAGGTCATGCGGGATGTCATCTCGGCCAATGGTGGGGGGGAAATCAAATGGGACACTCAAGAAGGGTTGGAGTGAGGTGGGCCTGGGTAAGTTCTGGTCTGAGCCACAATCCATCAAAAGAGGGGATGCTGCCCTAGTTAGAAACATGATGGAAGAGGCCATTAGATGCTGGGATCATTTATCCTCATCCTCACAAGGAAGTTTGACAAGTGCTTTCCTCCTGCTAAAATCGGTGTACAAGACTGAGAAATTCCTGGATTTTATCCACCTTGTTCGGGCACGGTCGCTATTTTTAGCAGCCTTTACCACTAGTTGGAGAAAGATGAACCAAGGATCTGAACATTGTTTTTATTGCAAAAATGTATGTGAAAGTAGGAGCACCTCTCATTTTTCTGTCCACTTTATGCAAAACCCAGGTCTAAATGGATTGTGCTAATGCATAGGATATTGAGTTACCCACTTGAGGAGAAACATATATGGAATGCAAAGTGAAACTTCTTCAATTGTGGTTGTGGCTGTCTCTAGATTTCTCCTCAGAGCTTGGCTAATTAGATGCAAAATGCTAGAACTTCAATGAAATTATTTTCTAATGTATTCAGGTTTTTTAACACCTGAGGGAGGTGGTTATTCTTCGCACTTTTGTATTTATCCAGGGCAATTGGATGTAAAGTGGTAGATATTTTGTTATATTACATTTATTTTTATTTCTCGAATGTGTTTATCTTTTTGTTTTTAACTTATGAAGTGATTTTTTATTTTCAGTTTTTAGCTCTCAAAACGTGATTATTTATGTATTGCTTGTACTTGATTTAAAATGTTTTTATGCTTGGTATGCTTGGATTTTTTGATAATGAAACAAAATGTTTCGAACTATCAATAAAGAAAAGAAAGGGCACTATAACAGACAAACTGCGTCCAGAATCATTTGATGAGAAATATAGTTGCGTGTCTCACATTGGAAATTCAAGTTGGATGCCAAAACTTAAGTCGTTAATTGTTGTATTTTCACAAATATACTCCCTTCCTGGAAGTGTGATCACTGGGGACACTGAGCACACTTTAAAATGTTTTGTGCTTATTAAATATTTGTTCACATAGGTTGGTCTCTTGAATAACTCAGTGTCTTGAGTCTAAAGCATTTGCTCATAAATGTTTCATATATTATGTGTGCATAACACCATAATGAACCACTGTTATGAATACACTCTATGAGAAGAGCGACATAAACCTTAGGCACTGAAAATCACATATATCTAAAAATAATATGGATTGTCCATGTACCTGAAATGTTGTGTTTCCTTCGGTTCAAAACACAAAATCATTCATCACATTTGATTTGGTAATTTTTCTTTCGAGGAATGTATCCATTATAATTAGTCCTGAGGACCTAAGAAGGAGGAAAAATTGGCGTTTGCACAATTTAGAAAATGCAATCAGTGTAGAAGCCCCCGGTTATCGAATTATTGTCTCTTGTCTGCCTATCAGGCCCCCGGTTCAGCAGTGGTTTGACTTCTGCTTTCTCATTTCAGGGCAGCAGAATGGACGAACAGCGGTGTTCCTTTCCACCCCCTCTGAAGGTTTGTTTAAGAAGTTGGGCAGGTTACAACAAGCCCACTTCCTCTTTCTCATCTGCAAACCATACTGTACATTTTATGACCGTCCTTCTAGTTACTGAATACTTCCATCTCATTATATTACCTCACCTATTTGGTCAGCGTCACAACCCCCAAAGTCACACCCATTTCTTGCCTCAGCTTGGCACAAAAATGTTGATCTAGCCCTGACTTTCCACTCGGTGTCATTTCTTGGACATCCTCGTTTGTCCCCCATCATGAGACCTTCTGCTCGAGTCCCCTTATTTGTATTTTCCCTGTTATTCTGCCCCTTTTGTCAAAATATGGCTTCTTATGTATGTTGGCACCCTCCACCAAACCACTTTTTTTGCTGTCACCATCCTTCATATCTCAGTACCTCACCTGTTAAGTCTTAAATCCTACTTAATGTCCCTGTCATGATGTTTACTTGTGGCTGCAAATTCCCTCTCTGTGAACCTCCTTTTCTGATCATTAGATCTCGTTGCCCTAGCATACATGCAAAGGTAGACTGGCCTATAGTGAACCTTTCCTTACATGTCAGTGCCTTAAAAACCCAGTAGGTTTTAGTGAACAGCCCATTCCATCTCAGGTAGGAAGAAGGTTCTACAACTTACCTACACCTGGCTCTGCTGGCCTTTAAGAGGCACCACTTGGTCTGAAATGTCCCTGGCTCATCAGCTAAATCTGGGTTGCCCCAGTCAGGTGTCTCCACTCTGGCTAAACATTTCTAACCCACACACAATGTACCTTTTTTCTCCATGGCCTTCCTTCCTGCCAAACCCATGACATTCAATTGACACTGTATTGTAGATATCATTGTAGAGTTGGTTGGTCCTAAAGTATTTTAATTATGCATACATTAACATAGGTATTACACAAGTAGGTATGGCCATCACTTGATGTAACAATGCTGGACAATCAATGGCCTCCTATGTTTCAGTGCTAGTGACTCAGTCCATAATCCGAAATGAATGACTGCCTTTCCTTGTTTTCACAGACGGAAGAAGACTATATTCCCTATCCTAGCGTCCATGAGGTAGGATATTTCATACTAATTGTTCGAGGCATGGCAGCTGCTTTCAGGTGTTGTGTGAATGAGCCTAAACATGGAAGAAACCTAAACATTTTATTGAATGTTGAAAGTACTACTATTTTCTCTTGTAATATTTTTAATTCAGAATCCCATGATATATATTTGATTATTTAAGCTGATATCACTTTACTGTAATATATTGTCATTGTTAGAAGACATTATTAAAACTGATTATGCAAAAAGAAAGAAGGATGGAGAGACAGTGTGAGTACAAAGGGTGGAGGGGTAGGACATAATTCAAAGAACCCGATAATACTAGTGATTTTCAACTGGTTAGAGCAGTGCTGCCACATCTAAAGTAAAATGCAAGCAACATTTCCCTTTTAAAGAAGCCGAAACCAAAAGCAAAGCCCAAAACAAATTGCACTACTGAATTTTGAGGATATGAATATCATCGACAAAATATCAACACCAAAATATTGAAAGGAAAGTACGTATAAAGGAAATATAGATTTAGTATTCCTAACACCATATCTGTGTGCCCTGAAGATATATATATCTATATATATATATATATATATATATATATATATATATATATATATATATATATATATATATATATATATATTTTGCATACAAATGTTAAGCGCCACTCCGTGAACTCTGGGTAAAAGATTTTTATTCAAAACCACAATGCTCCACCAACGTGTTTCAACCACTCCTGGTCTTTCTCACAGAGTGCAACGTAGCATTTATATGCATCATAAACGATTGAGCAGTCAGCTGAGCCCCAATGCCAGCACCCACTGTGAAGTGTGCCGAGAATTGAGGCCGTATTGCAAAGAAATATATATTATTTATTTATCAATTATTGTCAAGGTACTTATATGTGGAGTTAGGTGTAGAAAACCTATATTTACCTTTCAATATTTTGGATTCAACATTTTGTCTCCAATACCTCAATATTCCATCTTCGATATTCAGGGACACATATACCGAAAAAGAAGAAACTTTAAACAAGTTGCAATACAAACTCTACACGAACATATGCTAATCAGGTCCCAAAACAACAAGAACAAGCATTTGCAATGGAATGGGTCTCGCGTTTGCTCTAGCAAGAGCTATTTGCGTTGTAAATTCTGAACTGGACATTTCTTGCCACATAAATTGAAAATACAAAGTAAAACAGAAGTTCGCTTGCAGTCAAACGTGTTATCGCAAAAAATGCAATTATCCATGTAACAGGGTCGATGTGATGCAAAGCGCTCGACTACTGCGAGATCGCACTGCATAGGAAATAAATAGAAAAAAGTAGTCCAGAAACCATACGGAAAACACAGAGGCCCTCATTCTGACCCTGGCGGTCGGCGGAGAGACGGCGGTCGGACCGCGAACAGACCGGCGGTATTAAAAATGGCATTCTGACCGCGGCGGTCCCCGCCGCGACCGACCGCTACTTCTCCGCTCCGACCGCCGCGGCGGTCATGACCGCGGGGCTGGAGTTTGCGCACTCCGGCCCGGCGGTCGTCCCAAGACCGCCAAGGGTATTATGACCCTGCCTACCGCCGCGGTTTCTTGCGGGCGGGAACCGCCGTGCGAACCATGGCGGTAAGCACTATCGGGGCCAGGGAATTCCTTCCCTGGCACTGATAGGGGTCTCCCCCACCCCCCACTACCCACCCGAGTCCTCCCCCCACACCCTCCACCCCCCTGCCACCCCCCAGAGGTGGTACGAACCCCCTCCCCACCCCCACCCCGACACGTACATACATGTACCCCGACATGCACACACCCCCAACATGCACATATACACACCCCCTACACACACATACACAACGGGGACACATACCCGCACACATACATGCCGACATGCGCACCTGCCGAACAGCACACATTACCCATAGACACAACAGCACCCCTCTACACACTCACACGCACACCCCCATGCACGCACACATCACACAACACCCCCCCACCCCCTCCCCTCACGGACGATCAACTCACCTTGTGCGTTGGTCCTCCGGGAGGCGACGGGAGCCATAGGGACGTGACCGCCAACAGAAGACCGCCAACAGAAGACCGCCACACAGAAATGTGGGTCGTAATTCTGGGGGCGGTGTTCTGCTGGCGTGGCGGTGGAGGTTGACCAGTCTCCACTTTCCCGCCGACCGCCAGTGTGGCTGCTGGCGGTTTTCCGGCGGAACGCTCCCAGCGGTCAGAATGCGCACAGCGGCACACCGCCGCGGTCGGCGGTCTTCACCGCGGCGGTAACTCGGCGGTCTTGCGAAAAGACCGCCAAGGTCAGAATGAGGGCCAGAGTCTCGTATGTTTTCAGTAGTTGGCCAGTGTGCTTGACGAGGGCTAAGCACCGGAAAAGGCATGACGTATGCATGCCTTCCAGTAATGAAAGGCAAGCCCACAAACCAACCAAACTCATGGGCGTGCGGTGGGCGTGGTCACAAGCCCATAGACAGATTACAGCAGGGATAGACTGCTTTGCGCTCAACCCTAAAAAATAAATCTGATGTTTGAAGTTAATTTACCGCATTGCTAACAAACACCATGGCCCTGGACCACCTACTGAGTGGACAGGGAGGCCTTTTATGACTGCCGGTGAACCCATTGCCTCTGTGATTTGCAAAGCTGATAGGCCTCACTTTGGAACCAATTGGCTTTGACAACCGTTTTAGCCATATTGTGGGCTATGAGTGATAGCAATACGCAGGGTGCACTGAGCCGCTAATCCACTTGGTGCCACTACAGCTGCTACTCTAATGATAGGTACCTCCTTGTTTGAAGAAAAAAAAAGTATTTATTTTTCTTAAACCAATGGGCAAATGTGGTGAATAGATATCTTCTACTGATAGTGATCACTGCCCAGATCCTCACAAATGGGAGAGAGCCAAAGTAAACAAAACAATGTGCTTGCATAAGTTGGGTTCTTGGAATGTACAGATTTAGAAGACAGCATGACCTTCAACGAATATAATTCTGAGCACAACACTGAGCTGTTTGAGCAGAAGAAAGGATGTTTACTACCTGAAGCAGCCAACGACAATAGCTGATTAAGACACTGCAGTTTCACGCTTCAGCTCATGCAGTTTACTGCAATGATCAGAGCCGACCATAAACTATGTGGTAGAAGCAGACGAGACAAACATCTTTGTGTGATTTGAGGTTTATTTGAGATGAAGAGATCAGTGATAGATAGAGATGGGATTGCTGGAGAGGTTCGACTGTTCTCAGCCTAGGGCTGCCATGTTCTCATTATCGCGTATGTGTGAATGGAGAAATTTCATGCATTCAGAGACACTGTGCACACACAGAGGAATCAAAAGGCATTTATTGGGGGGGGGAAGGGGAGGCAAAGGTTGCCATGCACATCTGGGTCTTTCAGTCCATCATGACATATCCCTAAATCAGGCTCTTATTCTCTTTAAAAGGTTTCGGTGTGTTTGTGCATTGTGATTATCAGTTATGAGTGCTGTGAAATATTGTATCTCAGTTGAACCTTTCTTCCACCTTCAGAATGTAGCCTTGACTAATTGCTATTGCTACCATTAGAGAGTTAAGTGTTTTAAGGAAGTAACTAGATTAAATAATTTCATAGGGCTAGTGACACATTTGGAATTATGGTGGTATACACCATGGATGTTTTCCAGGAACCACCTCCAGCCCCAAGATCCATGGAAAATATTCTCAATCTCCTTCTGCTTTTATTCCCATATATGGGAGTTGTAACCCCATGCCGGAACATCCAACAAGGTGGGCAGATCTTTGGGGTAAGCAGACAGTGACTACTTAACACTAGGTGCTGTTTAACGGGTTGGTTTTAGCCATACAGCTACGAAATTTTAAGTATGATCCTGACTTTACCACTTCATCAAAATATGCCAGTAATGAAAACTAGGCAGGTCTCCCAACAGAGTGACATTTCAAAGAGAGACCAGAACTTGGGCCTTTCCGTTAGAATCTATCCCTCCACAATTTGGTGTAGGGGCAAATGGAGAACTCCGGAACTAGGAGGCGTGATGTATAATTTCGGTCCTTGGGCTTTCTTGGATAGTGACTTTAGAATATATTCCTCTCTTTCCAATTTTTACAAAGATTGGAAGCACTTGGAATCAGGCTAAACGCTAATAGTAACGTGATGCACCAGCAGCAAAGCTTCAGTGCCTTTGGCAGAGCCTCTGCTGGCACAAGCTATACCGAACACACTGAGATCTCGGTCTCCCCGATGAAGATTTCTGATTATGGTGGGCTGTAGGCTGCCAGGGCAGCGGAGTACATCCCTCCCCTGACCTTGTGCAGTGAAGTACGGCCAGCCATACATTAAGGGCTTCAATAAGAGGCTGACTGTCAAAGGACTGCCAGCCTCGTGGTGACGATCGGACTGCGGCTAACCTTGGCGGTCCGACCGCCACATTAAAACCCTGGCAGGCGGACCCACCAGGCAACCACCGTTCCCGCCAGGAACATCGTTCCAGATGGGTTGATGGCGGTCTGAGTTGTACTCAGTCAGGGCACCCACAAACTCAGTGCAGCCTGGCTGATTACAGCTCCCTTACCACCAGCCTTTTCATGGCGGTTACCACACCATGGAAAGGCTGGCAGTAAAGGTGTGCTGGGGGCTGCAGGGGCCCCCCTTGCCCAGCAACCTCGGAATGCACACTGTCTGCTTTGGGACAGTGCTCATTCCGAAAGTGCTGTGTGCTACAATATTGGCCTTGGCTAACTTCAAGGAGCCGAGGCCAATATCGAAGCACTGTTCCCACCGGTCAGCCCAGTGGGAATGTGAATTACAATGTTCTCGCAGGTCAGCTCGGCGGAAGCATTGTAGTATGCTCGGGGAAACGGCACCACCATGGCGGTGGCGTCCTGCCCACGAGTTTGCTGGTCCTGCGATGGGACCGCCAAACTCATAATTAGGCCTGAAATAAAGATCTTAAACTCCAGAGGCTATCTGCCCATTAACTACATGTGGCTAATTTAAAGTCTTTAGGGTGGACTCCTGCTAGTTCCGGGGCACTTTACTGCATGTTCAGGACCTTTTCACTGCAGCTGTTCACATTCATCCTTATTAACACCTCTGAAGGTAAATGTGTTCCTAAAGCAGCCTGTGTGTACAGCTTATTTCTCTCAATATCTGTTTATTACGCCTTCTTATATTTCAAATGGCTCCAGGCCGCTGAGGCTTGGAAATGGGTCAGAGGAGATGAGACTCAAATACTGCCACCTGAAAGCCACATAGTTCTGTATTTGTCCATGTTCATTCATCAAGTTGTTGCAAAGCTTTGGGATAAGGCATGAAAGGTGCAACCACTACCACGTTCTCTCTGGATCCTGGGAATACAGAGATGCACATAACATGTAGAGTATTGTAGGTGAAGGGGAGTGTAGTGTTGCAGGAGGCTGTAAAGCTCCCATTTCTCCAGTCAATAGGAGATTTTGTGGTTCGGAAAAATATTTTTTAATAGTACTTATTACTCAATAGGTAACCAGTGAAAGTTGAGGCACACGGCTGAGACATGCTAAAATTTTCAGACGTTTTCAATGAGACTGGGAGCAAAATTCAGAACCCACTGAATAGATTCCAGCAGAAGAGTTGATAGGCTCAAATCAAGGATTCAGCTATACCCAATCACTGATGGATAACTTAGCGGACTAAGGAGACACTCTGGGGCTGATTCACCGCAATTAGTATATCAACCGATGCTGGCCCCTCACAATCAGAGCTCTCCTTCACAGTGTCAATGCTGTGGCATCCTGTCCAGCAGCTCAAGGCTTACCAGCAGGTCTGTCTATTTTAGAAACTCCTATCTTTTCAGATGGCCTCCCAAGTTCTTCAATCTACATTGTCCCATACCAGGTTAAAAGCAGAAAATTTGGTGTCCTGCATCAGTGAAGTTGAGGACATGGAACAGATACCTCAAATATGGGACGATCCTGTCGAAAGCAAGATACTTTATCTTACCTTTCACATCACATGGTTGACCATGCCCCATCCTCACCCCTTAAATAGCCTATATAAAGCTGAAGGGCTCAGATAAAGGGTAATATCTGAAAACTAGAGGACATTAGCAGGCCTAATGCTGTTTTTGCCTTGCCTCTTAAAGAAGGTTGCCAAGTACAATGGCAGGGTTGGCAAAAAGCTAGTCAATGTAGTAGTCCCTACTATGTATGGCCACCCCTATTTGACAAAATCTAAAGTCCCACAGGCCTTCAAAAACATTTAAACGTACACAGTATGAATAGTCTACCTGAGAGATATCCAAAAAGTTTACAGTTTATATTTAGACAAAAAGGCTCGCAGGACAGTTTTTTCGGTGAGAGTTGAAGCATTTGCTGGTCTCGAGCCTGAAACCACAGGAGGCAAGCAAGGCTGGCACATCCTTCATTTTCTTAAGGGAATTTACTGGTTTGTTACTCCATTTAGAATAGCGCTTTGGTGATAGTGCTAACCATTGTTGCCAGAACTATCAACGCATTTTGCTTTTGGAAAAAAGGACCTGCTTAGTTCTGGTTCCCGTAATGCTTGGTGTATTATCCGACCTGGTGCATTCCTCTAGGATGCTGAGGGTGGCCACTGTAGAGAACCGGGAAGAATGAGTTCAAAGGCTGTGACTCGCTGGGGCTATCTATTGTGAAACCTCATCTAATCAGAATGATGGGAGTTTGGAGAAAAAAGGGATTGTGGATCAAATCCCTCATAGGTAGCCTGGAGAGTTTGCAATTCTGGGCTCAATTCATCTGTTGTTGGAGGAAATACCAAAGCTTGCATCATCCGCCTCTCTTTAACATCTGTGCAGCCTTGGATGGAGGGAGTGAGTGAAAGAATAAAGGGTCTATTTACAAAGTACCCATTACTCTACGAGTCTTGCTTTATCCCTTTGTAATATGGTAACCGTTCATGTTCATCAAACAAAAGCCAATCGTAGGAAATTAAATATAAAGTACAAGCTGAGGCAGTCTGGATATAGTCAATAATAGAAATGAAGAAGAATTAGGCTGAGACGGCATCTTAGCAGAAAGAGGACAACAGGCATTTGTAAAAGATCTGTTCAGCTACAATAATGGAGCCAACAACTGATCTGTCAACACAAAGCCTAAAGACCATAAAGCACAGATGTTCCCTTGAAGAGTACAGTTATATTTCTGAAACACTGCCTGCTTAGCAGACATGTCTCCACCAAACGTCAGTCCTTGAACAGTAAAGCCCTAAAAGCACCTGTTAGCAGGCCCCTTGTTAAATGTAACTGTGAGACCACCAGGTCCTCGTCCTGCTGCAGGGCGGACGCCCCTTTTGCTTTATCTGGTTTAGTCTCAGTACCCCAATGATAATGTGGATCCTAGCACAAGACCCGCTTATTTTATGCCATTAAACATAAGTGCTGGCGAGCAGTATAAGTTATGTAATTTCGCTTAATACTAATGTTGGATAATTTGTCTCTTTTGTTCCTTTTACCACTAGTTGGAGGCTTCTAAGCTGTGTTACCCGCCTCTTCACTTCTTACTCACCTTAAATATCCGATATCACCATTATCATCATTAGCTTATTAAATATTAAAACCCTTGAGAGTTTATTTACTTAGGACTGTTAGGTGAAAATCAAATGAATGAGAACAGGTACGTTTTTAACAATCTCGAAAGGTCAAACAAAGTCGATGGTAGCTCTGTGGTTTGTGGCCAGTGGAGCTGTAGGTCACATGCTGTGCACATTCCTGACATCTAATGTTGGGCATGGAGTGCTACATTTGCTTTTCTTCGAAAAAGGAGTTTGGTTTTGAGGTGACTTCGGGTACCTCGCCTCAAACCCACAATGCATCAGGACACAGACGCCAGCATAGGTTTTGTTTCCACCATTGGGTTCAGAGGTGCGTCAATTGCTTCATTACCGTTGCGGACCAAAGAAAGCTTTTGACGCTTGAGAAGCGGAATGACAAAAACTTCCTTCCACGTCATCCACCAGTACTTAAAGAACTCTGACTTCTTTGTGATCCTGCGATTCAAACAAGCACGACCAGGTTGAACGAGAACTACTCATTTGGTGGAAGTGGATGGCAAATACTCCGGACCAGATTTAAGAAGCCCCTTGAGCCACATTAGCGTAATTTTTCTGTCAGCTTGCCATATTTACAAAGTGACACAGTCCACGCATTGGACCACTTTTTCATCCCTTGCACCACATTCTGCCTGCGCCAAGCGAGGCTTTCCGGCGTTAGGCGGCCCAGAAAAATGGCTCAGTGGAATCTCTGAGATTTCACTGTACCGTTTTTAGCATCATTTTTAATGTCTACCCAAGGCAGGAGTTTAAATTACGCTCCCATTGTTTTCAATGGGCCTCCTTTCTGTTTGTAGGATTAGCGTCAAATGTTTTTGTGCTAATCCTGCAAAGCGCCATAACTAGCATCAAATGTTTTGACACTAGTTCCCTAATGTGCACCATGGTGTGCCGTATCATAAATACGGCGCCACAATGTGACATTAGGGGGGCGCAATGGGACACAAGAAAAGTGGCGCATCATGACATGATGTGGAACTTTTCATAAATCTGACCCTCCTTTTCAGGTTTGCCTCTCTGCAATAACATGTTTCTGTGGTCAGATCAATAGTGAGTCTGTAACCGGGCCAGATTTAAGAAGCCCCTTGCACCACCTAGCACCACATTAGCATAATTTTTCTGATGCTAACGTGGCGTTAGTTTGGCAAAAACGCTGCATCATATTTACTAAGTGGCGCAATGCACGTATTGCACCAATTTGTAAACCCTTGCATTGCATTCTGCCTGCACCAGGCATAATGTATGCAAGGGGGGATATTCCAGCGTTAGGAGGCCCAGAAAAATGGCGCAGTGGAATCTGTGAGATTCCACTGCACCATTTTTAGCATCATTTTTAACACCTACCTAAGGCAGGCATTTAAATGACGCTCTCATTGTTTTCAGTGGGCCTCCTTTCTCTTTCCAGGATTAGCGTCAACATTTTTTTCACTAATCCTGCAAAGCTCCAAACTAGCATCAAAGGTTTTGCCGCTAGTTCCCTAACGTGCGCCATGTTGGGCCATGGTGTGCTGTATCATAAATACGTAGCTCACATGGTGTCGTTAGGAGGGCAAGATGGGCGGCAAGAAAAGTGGCACAGCATAGCATGGTGCGCCACTTATAAATCTGACCCTTAGTGACCACAATAAAGCCGCCTGTTCATCATGTAAGGCCTTCCGATCCAAGAAAACTATTAGGTACAAACAGGACAGAAAGTAGCATTTTATGCCAGGATGCAGTGCCAGGACTCTATGACTCCCCGTCTGGATCAGTGGCATAACATAAGCCCCCACATTGTGGGGAGCCCTGAGCTCCAGAAGGCCCACCTCAGCAAAAGTGAAAGGTGGTGGGCCGGTGAGGGGAAGGAGGGCCCTCTCCATCTACTTTGCAGGGGCCACTCAAGTTTCGTTACTCCACTTTGCAGTGGCTGGGGACGTGTCAGGTTTTGAGATCAGTGACGATGTGGGTAAACTCTCCAGTACCCGAGAGGACCATCGCGAGGAAACCCCTATCAATATATCCATTGAAATTTCCAACACCAGAGAGGCAGAATCTTTAGGATGCCCAATGAAACCTTAATCCAGAACTAAGACCATGTCTTGGGTTTCAGGGATCAGTACTGAAGACCGTTCATCACACCCCTGGCCTCGAAAGACACAATACCTACTCACACCTCTTGAGTGAAGTCCATTATTGAAAATGGTGGTTTGTTTGAAAGGTAGCTTTACTTGTCTATTACCAGTTCATACTTCTTGTATTCTTCAGCTTCTAGTGTAGCACATGACATATGATAACAGAATAGCTACGGCAGCCTGTCCCAAGCATTCTGAAATCCAGGGAATTGGATATATAACATAAGCACCATGCATCTTATTCAGATTCCTGCGGTAATCGAGGTCCAGGCACAAATGAAAGGTTTTGCTCGTATCAGGCTTACAACTAGTCCTTAAATTTCACACGTTCACGCCTCTTTCACACACAAATGTTGGCAGGGTAAACCTGGTGGGGTGTGTGGGAGAAAATAACACAGGATTCTGAGTTCCGCAGCTTGAAAAAGTGGAATAAAGTATAGAGCTTTTTATGCCATCCAGACTCAAAATATGAGGTATGGAAACTGGAATGGAAAGGTCGTATTCTACCTGATAAATATCGCATTTCCTGTAATAGTATTTACCACGCCCAGTATTACCTTCCAAACAAATGGGCCACGCAGAATGAGGCTCACTGTGTAGATCCCAGGATGAGAGGGTTGTATGACAATATTGGGGACAAAACGATTATGGGGCCAAAATAAAAAGGCCTAAATATCGAGGACCACAATTGTGAGACAGAATGTGCGTATAGGTAAGTATAGTTTTGCTATACGTGTATGTTCTTAATATATATATATATATATATATATATATATATATATATATATATATATATATATATATCTTCTAGGGACAAAGATGTGTTGTTAAGCATAATAAACATGTGCTTACCTATATCAACTTTCTTTGACAATATTTTGATCGCCTATATATTTTGCCTCAATATGCTGCCCCCACGGTATTTTGTAGTGGATATTCTGATGCAATCCCAATAAGTGATTTCAGCCTATATGCCATTCCTGGTGGCTGTGCAGGCTTACAAACTAGTCGACTTGTTAAGTCTTGGTCATTTACGGCACTGCCTGAGGCCACCCTCAGCAATGCAGAGAGTTGTATAATGTCAGTCCTTTGTCAGGGCCAGTGTTTTCCCCCATTATTGTAATACAGTGCCTGACTCAGGAATGTATGTGTCACCTGAACCCTGGATAGATGAGGCTGCATGGCAACCACCTGTTTAAGGAGTAGTAGTTTTTTCACCAATCGCTGGCACCAGTAGAAGGTGAAGTTCAGGCCGGTTTGTAAGAGGCACTAGTATCTCAGGTGCACAAAGAGTCTACAGATCAGTATACTGTTCCTCTGACACAAATTAAGCGCTGGCAGAGATCCAAAAACGTCAGTCTTTCCCAAATTGATGTTATCACAGCTCACTTTCGGTCACCGAAGATGTCATCAACCATATAATGCTCATCCTACAACAGTGAGTATGCTTTCTCCAAACGTTTTCAGTCATTGGCCATTTTGTCTCCGAGAGGAACCAATTTACAAGCAGCTAAAAGTAGTCATTGGCAAGGGAGAAGTGGTCCTATGTGTAAACCCTAAATCTAATCTGAGTTTGCCCTCCTTTCACTTCCACCATTTGTCAGCGAATGGCGTTAAAGCACAGAGAGAGAAGTTGGAAATGTCTCCACCATGAACCCTGCCTATCGAAGTCCCTCTCTCTGCTACACAAGTCCCAGCTATAATGACATAGGAGCTATCGATCTGCTCAAGTTCAATATTAAGCACTGTTAGAAGGCGCATACTAAGGTATAAATCATTCTACAGCATTTCCAGTCCTGTGCCCATATAAGACTGAGGTGCTTGATTTCTAGAATGCTATGGGGCCCTAGGAGATAGTAGGACTTTCTCTGCTGTTTTCTCATGGTCACGGAAGAAGGACAAGTTCCATGGCTGTCCGTGGATGGAGATAGCAAGGTGGCTTCCATTACTTGTTGCTGGCGGAGGAGAGTAGGGTTGCCACCACTGTTTGATGAATACGAGCGAGAGGTGGCTCCAGTTGCTCTCCGGTAGATGGAAGAGTAAGGTGGCTTCCACTCCTCTCGCTTCTACAGGAGAAGATTAAGGATAAGGTCACTCCCAATATTCTTCTCTGGATGAGGATACTAGGGAGTCTTCCACTACTCTCATCTATAAAGGGGAAGATTAAGGATATGGTGACTCTCTTTTCTTCCCAAGATGGAGATAGTAGTGTGCCTCTCACTACTCATTGCTGGATGGGGCGATTAGGGTGGCTACCACTCTCATTGCAGATGGGTGAATAAGGTGGCCTACACTGCTCTCGCCTCTTAAGGGTAAGTATAAAAATAATATAACTTCCACTGTTCTTCTTTGTTTGGGAGTTACAAGGGGTCATCCATGTGTCTTACCTGTAAAGGGGAAGACTAAGGATATGGTGATTCTCACTTTTCTTCTCTGTGTGGTGATATGGTGGCATCCTCTAATTTCCCACGTATGGCATGTAGGGTTGGCTCCCCTGTCCTTCCTCGGATCGGAGTTTAGGTATCTTCCACCACACTCTAGTAGATGGAAGAGTAAATAGCTTTCATTAACTTTTAAAAAACTAGTCAATCCTTGGGAAAACATTAGACCAGTGTGCTGGATATTGCCAAAGTGGAGTCAAACCACTGCAGCACGTAAAACAAAAGACGAGCCCTCTCTGTTAATGCTTCCCTGATCTGGAACATCATCCCTATCAACATCCAGATCAGCTCTGACTCTTCTACAATTCACAAAAAAAGTTAAAGACACACCTCTTCAAGGAGCAGTATTCCTCCCACTCAGTGCCTAATTTGTAAAGAAGTAGGAGGCTTCAACAGCTTGCACCACGTAGTGCCCTGCAAGCTCTGCCAATGACAGCAACAACACCACTACTAAAACTGTGACAATTCAGACTATTCCATGTCACCCACAGTTATTTGAATCGCATTGGTAGGTGGTATTGATCATTTTAATGAATATTGGGTTATTAAGAATTTGTTCTGCTTATCTGAAAAGTGGGCCGGCAGCCCTACCATGTGGTAGGCTATCATTAGTGCCAGTGTTGAGACTAAAGTGCTGTGCCGAGCACTGGAAACCATTGTCAAACTAAACACAGTCCCCACTACTCCCAGTGACTAACTTTTCAGGGTCATGTCCCCACGTCAGCTCTTCATGGGAATCAAGTAGGTCCAAGTTCTACAAATACCCCTACATACATAATAATGCTACCTGTGCTGACTGAGATTAAGGATTAATTGTCTTCTGTTAGACTGTACTGCGTGTGGCAACATGGAATGGCTCACATTACTGTCCTCAGAATGTTGAGGAGTGGGGTACATTTAACTACTCTACTAGAGTGGCGAAATTAGAAAGGTGCCAGTACTCTCCCTTGAGCATGAGGGAGTGGTTCCAGACACCCCTCCCTGTCAGAACCCCTGTGCAATGCCTTAAAATGAAATGAGCATCCAGGAACTACATGAGCAGGGACATCATGTGAAGCTATGAATGACGTATGCTGCTGACGCTTTAACTAGTCTAGTATGTGGGCATTACTTCTCAGGCTCTCAGTGGACACTCAAGTCAGAGAGAGCACTATATGAAAAGTATACCTTGTCACTTGATGCTTCATAGCGCATTAAACAAAAAAACTAATCAAATTATAAATTAAGATGCTCATGAATGGCAAGAGTTATTAACCACAGAGCACCTACTACCTGTCAGGTGAGAGTGCAAAGTCCCTGCTGTGTGCAGCAGCCTTGGGTTGGGGCATGTGCCTGCATTATGTGGGTTAAGTGACATAAGTATTTGCAAACACGGGGGCCTGATTTCGAGAGCAGAGATCCTGTCCGCCATATTACTATTTCGTTATTTCCTATGGACGTCGTAATAAGGCGGACGGGGTATCTGTCACGTTTGTGACGAAGTAACCGGTCCACCAAACTCTAAATCAGGACCATAATCTCCTCAGGGCTTAAAAGAATGGCTCATTAGGATGAAATGTCAGGAGGTTATTGGACTTGGAGTGTGCCTGGTGTAATTCGATCATGATAATCCAGGGCTAATTCCTGTTTTGTTTTCCCCGAGCGAGTGTTGGTACCTTGCCAAATAGGCCTGGCGTGAAGGAACTCTCCAGTGACTGGCATTCTCCTATATTCAGAGTGCTGATTCTACAAAGTGGTTGTTTTGTCTCCATCTTTCACTTGCACAAGATACAGCTACTGCACCCCATTACATAGACGCTACAGCTGCCATTGGAAAGAACCACTGCACTCCTCACCTATAAGAGAGTTAGACTCCCATTTATTGCAGTTTTATGTGGGTGCTCATGCAGCACAGCAAGAGATAAAAAAGCATCATTTACTAACCATTTTAAACACATGTGGCATAGAGCTAATTTGTACTTTGTATCCATTAATACATAAGGGCCTTAGGCTTACAAAAACTGGCCCCAACTTCCAACCAGTATTTTAGCGAACATGATGGAATTTTGTGAACCAACCTTCTGTACTAATAGGTCGCTTTGCAAAATTCCAAATCGCATTGAGCTGCAATTTAACCTACCTCATTAATATTCATTAGGTAGGTGACAAATTGCAACTCAGTCGGATTCGCTGTGATCGCATACATGGTGGCCTACAACTGTCCGCAGATCACCATGGGGGTCATTACAACCCTGGCGGTCCAAGACCGCCAGGGCTGTTCTGGAGGAAGCACCGCCAACATGCTGGCGGTGCTTCCAGGGGGATTACGACCGCTGCAGATGCGCCGTGGTCGCACCGCCGGGACCGGCGGTTTCCCGCCACAGTGGTCCCGGCGGTTTTAATCCGCCAAGCAGCGCTGCCCATGGGATTACGAGTCCCCCTACCGCCAGCCTTTTCCTGGCGGTTTGAACCACCAGGAAAAGGCTGGCAGTACGTGGAGTCCTAGCGGGGATCTCCTGATGGGTGCGGCGGGAGTGCGGCTGCATTGGCGGCCGCCCGGCGGTCAGACATTCCGCCCGCCAAGGTCATAATGAGGGCCCATGTCTGTAACTATGTATTTTTAAAAAATATGTTTTTTTTAAAAGTTTCCCTCAGAGTTGGCAATGGTCTCCTGGATAACTGACTCTCCCAGAGAACTTTTTTTCACATTTTAAAAATGAGAAGGGATCTTAACAGGACTTCTTCTATTTTGTGCATCTGTTACCACCCCAACTTGAAAGCTGATAACTTGTCCACGGTGTACGTCAAGATTTTCAGTGGACACCCATTGATTTATATGGTATTGAATTGAAACCTGCAACACGCTCCTTCCAAATTGCGAAGCAGTATCCATTCAAATCTAATTTTAAGAGTTGGCAAAAGCTTACAGATCAAGAAATGTTATATGTGCATATGAAAAACCTATTTTGTGGTCACAAACCATCCTATTTTACAAGTCAGAGCGTTTGCGCCCTGAGAAGTCTAGCCATAAGTGTCTCCAGCTCTCTTCTAAAGTAGAACATCACATCTCTGAGAGGAGACACCCACTCCAATTCACATTTTCAACAAAATACCACATTCATTATTTTGCAATTTTTACTTCATGAATGTAAGAATTAGGGTTATTACTTGATTGGAGTAATAGTCACCCCCAAGTAATAATTACAATTATTGTCAGGGTGAACTACTAAAGTAACTAAATAAACCTGACGTCAATCCCCCTGGTAATAATAGTGCAGAGCAAACAGCCTTAGCTTAGAGACAATATTTAAAGTAGTTATGCATATTCTACAAAACAGCAATAAAGTCGAAATGCAACACAATAAAAAACTCAAAACAAATTAGAAACATAGAGTAAAATGTAATAAACAAAGTGACATAAAAATAACAAAATCTAATAAGAGGAACCAGAGACATGCATTTTTTAAGTTTTAAGCAGAAATAGTACCAAGAGGTACAAAGCACCAATGATAGTTAATGGTCAGGGTGGGCCAGGACGTAAGCGCAATTTGATGCTGACAACGATGGTGCGTGGTTCAGATACACTAACCACATTAGTCCTGGGCAAATATTTTATTTTCTGACTTTAGTCCTTTTAAGTCCCATACACCACAGATGTACACTTCTAAAGCACACCAGGGCCTCAAAAGAGGATTTAGAACTCACATTGTGACAGACAGAGGCAAACAAGAGTCCAGTCCAGGCCCAGTTGCAACTAATCTACTGGACAGTTGCAGGAAAAAGCCTCTTGTAGCTCACTGGGACCCTGTAGCTTTAACAAGAGATCAGTTTTACGACTATTCGATTCCCCTTTTTTATACTTGGCAGAAGAGAGAGAGCAGGATCTGTCTTCTAGGATGTTCTCAGGTCTCAAGTAGCAGGTTCAGTCATCAGATCTTCCACAAGACCAGGAGTTTTCTGAAGTGGGTGCATATTTATGTCTGAATCTACCTAGAGGGTGGGAATTACCACAGGTGACAGTCTAACCAACAGGGTAAACGTTTTCGGGGCTAACCCTTGGGCATGTCCAAGGTGGTTGAAGTCTTCAGCCACACTAAACTTGGGCTCTAAAAAGGGTGTGCAAAAGGAGCGTACTGTGTTAATCCTAGTGTCCTCTGAACTCCAACACCAAAATCCAGGCTTAGGTAGTCCCTGTACTCACAACAGCCTCAGAGACAGAAGTTCAGTGGAACATAGCTGAGTTTTCCACAACCAGACATGAACACACAAGAATTGTTTTGTCCTCCGGCCTTTGCCCTTAAAGTGCATCCCAAATGTTACATGTAAACCCAGCAGACCTATCAAACAGGCTGTGGAACTGTAAAGTCAAGAAGAGGCTGACTGTATTGGGGCCTGACAAGCAGGGGAGGCAAATGAAAGGCCCTGACCAAGTGTCAGCTAACATTTGCCTGTGACTGTGTGCCCCAATTGTCATATGAAGAACCCCATCAAACTGGTCAAGTTGGATGTGACATCCAAGCACGACTTGAGACTTTAATCCCTAAAACGGTCCTCCCTGCCATCCCTGCGTATTCTGTCAGATTCAGATGAGTCATCCATGCCGATTCAGGGCAGCCTGTTGTTTGCTTCAGGGAACAAGTGCATGCTTCATTTACACATTTTCAAAAGCTAATTACAGTTTGGACCCATAGCAAAATTTCCATTGCATTCTTGTGTATGCGCTTTGATTTATGCAGATGCAGCCAACTGTAAAAATAAGATTGGCAACACCAAATACTCAGCATTTTAGAGTTGAGACCAATATGCTTAGCAAAGGCTTGTTTTCATATTTATAACAAAATGCTTTGGCACACACTCCCTTACTGATAGTGCTCCACACAGGTCAACTGGGGGAATTAGTCGTTATCCAAAGCCAGCCACTCTCCAATATAATCCATAAATAAACAGTACAAATGATTATACTAACATTGGCAACCACTATTTAAAATGACCTACTTCGAAACAGGACGAAACATAACAAAACGCAATAGCCATAGACTCCTTTGACTCTATTGAAAAAGAGTCCTGGAACATTAGAGTCAAAAAGCTCCTGAGGCACAGAAGTGGAAGAATTACTCTTAATAAATGCCTGGCACATACCACATGTTAGTTTGCTTGCTGAACTCGCATTAAGTTGTATGTGCAGTAGTTTTTAATACTTTTTTTCATCTAAATGATCAAATTCTAGTTTGCCCCCTATTTTAGATACTAAGGTCCAGATTTAAGAGAGCCTAACACCATCTAACAACACATTAGCATATTTTTTTCATGCTAATGTGGCATTAGATGGCCAAAAACACCGCACCATATTTACAAAGTGGCGTAATGCTTGCATTGCGCCACTTTGTAACCCCCCTGCGCCACATTATGCCTGGCCCAGGCATAATGTATGCAGGGGGGAGTTCACCCGTTAGGGAGGGGGGCAGAAATAATGGCCCCAAGAAATCTAAGAGATTTCTTTGCATCATTTTTATCGGCATTTTTAAAGCCTGTTCACAGGAGGCATTAAAAGTAGGCTCCCATTGTTTTCAATGGGCCTCTGGGTGCTTTGCAGGGTTAGCGTCAACATTTTTTACGCCAGTCCTGCAAAGCGCCAAACATTATGACGCTAGTTCCCTAACTACCACCATGGAGCGCTGAATTTTAATTACGGCGCATACATGGTGGCATAAGAGAGGCGTTAAGGGGCACAAGAAAAGTGGCGCTGTACTAGGTACAGCACCACTTTTCATAAATCTGCCCCAAAATTGTTAGACAACTTAAGGATTTCACATAAAGGGATATTTTGGTATATAATAGATTGTCCTACCGATTTTATAAAATGTGTTAAAATGGTTTGGGGTGCAAACAGAGTAAGAGAAAGCAGGCATTTTACATTTTGTGACAGTAAAGCTATTGAAACAAGGAGAAGGGCGGTACATAGGAGTGTAGCAGACTTGACTGAAATGTTGATGTAAGTAGAGTATGTGTTCATGGCAAATACATTGTTAAAAAAAGTACAAAAGCGCTTTGGCTAGATCTTTGTAAAGACGCGTTTTGTGGCTGTTGCAGGGCAGCGAGCAGAGTGTTCACTATCTAGAAAATAAGTGGCTAAAAAAAAATACTTGCTCTTGTCTTATAGCATATTTCATGAAACTAACGGGCTTCTATGTGCATAGTAAAATTGATTGGGATGCAGATGCTTCACCTCGAGAAACCCAGCATCCCCACCCCCCTGTCTATTTAGGCTGGTTTATGTTGTTAGGATCATGGCTGAGCAGCACTATTTTGTAAAGGCATGGTCACGAGTTTTCCCTAAGGTGGACTTGATGGTTCAATTGCTATCTTACCTGCACCAGGGCTTCAAGACAAACCAGGGACTTTGACTTTGGCGGTGGTGGAAAGCATCCATTTTTATTCGATTGAAATGTTACTTTTAGAAACCCTAAACGGCTGTGTCAACCCTTAGGAAATTTACAGGGAATTAAGAAAGGGGCAACTAAACTAATTAAGCTAGATGCTTAGCTATGTTACGTCACTGACAAATATCATACACATTTGTCCTCATTGGGAGCATCTCATTAAGATATACATCATTTATCGGCCTTTATAAAAAAAACGACACCCAAGGAATCAGTATTTATAGGGGCAGATAAATACCTTCTGCCAAGGTTTTCGCCATCCAAATGGAGAATAACATGCGGATTTGGTGATGCCTTCCTCACTAAAATCTACATGTAACATTATTCGCGGGACATTTTCCAAAATGTACCTAGAAAAAATGTGGTAATTAGTGAAAACCCATGATTCCAATTCCTTTGCAAACTGGAAAACCGGTCCATTCATAATGAGGGCCTAAGAGTGGGAAGTAATAACTTAGTAAGGATTTACAAGGATTATCCTAATTAATTTGTGCACAATCGGTGTACACTTTATTCTTCTTGGCTGCCACACTCCCTCCTGTGGCTGCTGCGTGCTCCAAGATGCAAGGCTGATCTTTCAGGAACTCTCCAGGGGTCAGATGTATGACCTTTTGTTTCGCGACTCGCAATTTGCAATCTGTTTTGGAATCGCAAATTGTGAGTCGCAAAACAAAATGTACTACAGTGTTAGGCAAATTACCTACCTCATCAATATTCATGACATAGGTCGCAATTTGCGACCCTATTGGGAATGGCTGCACTCACAGGTATCGTGACCTGCTGTGGACAGCGGGCCCCCATGTCTGTAACTGCTTTCTAATTGAAGCAGTTTTTTTTTTTTCCAAACGTAGCCCGTTTTCCTTAAAGGAAAACCAGATGCATTTCAAAGAAAAAAATTAAAAGTTTTCTTTTCATTTTTCAGAGTAGGAAGTGGTCCGTGGGATCACTACCTGCTCTGAAAAATATTTTTGCTTCCATTTACAAAGGAGAAGGAGTCCCATGGGGACCCCTTGCAGTTTGTGAATGGTTTAGCACCAATTTGAAAATGGTGTTAACTTTGATTGTTTTGCGACCGCATTCACAGTTGCAAAACAATCTTACATGGCCCTGTGACTCGCTATGAGGAAGGGTCGCCCTTGGCGAACCCCTTCCTAATAGAGATGCGCAAAAACATTTTGCGATTCAGTAATGAATTACCAAATCGCAAAATTGGGTCTGTACATCCAGAAATGCTTTTTTCTGGTTGCAAACGGACCGATTCTGCAAATCAGGGCATTTGCGACCAGGAAAAAGCATTGTACATCTGGCCCCAGATTCCCTTATCAGCTGGCTTTTACCTGACAACTTTTGTTGGGCTGTTCTCGGAACTGTTTGTTCATACGTTTAATTAGCACAAAGAAAATAGATTTTTATGATTGCAAAACCACATTTGCGCTCACTAAAGAGGATCACTTACAAAACCATTTCTGTGTCAGTAAATATATGAGGAAGGCATGTCATTTAGGGGTCACCAGGGGTCACAACTGTGACCCCTGACTTGCCCCTTGGAACCCCTAGCACTGCCTTTGCGACCTCTGGCCTCAGAGGTGGCAAAATCGGTACCAGGAGCACAGGGGCAGCTGTCCTTGCAGACATCAGTTGAAGGTCAAATTGGAGCTCCATTTTCCTTGTTTTCTGTCAGTGTTTTATTACACTTATAGAAAACAAGCATGTGCAATGCAACGGGTCTCGCGTTTGCTCATGTTAGAGCAGATAGCGTTGTAAACTCCTAACCTGACTTTTCCTCTATCGGCAAAAGTGCTTTTATGTACGTAACCCGAAAAAGTGAAATGAACTGTGTAAAGCGCTAGACTTCTGCCAAGCGAAATCGCGCTAGGAAAATAGAGAAAAAGTAGTCCACGATCCGACAGAAAACAGCGAGCCTTGCATGTTTTCTGTACTTGGTCTCTGCGCTCGAGGAGGGCTATCCACCGGAAAAGGCATGACGTGTACATGCCTTCCACTAATGAAAGCAAGCAGATTTTACTAGGCAAGCCCACGAACCAATGAAACACACTGATGTGACGTCGACAGGTCTCCGAACCCTTTTCTAAGAACTAAAGCGTCTCGCTGCGATACGCATGCGCGAGCGCATGCAACGCAGGCTCGACCCTAAAAATACATAATTCACTATTAGTGTAATGAAGAATAGAGTACAATTAGGTAGAATATCACCCTCACTGGCATTTGAGGTAAGTAAACATACTTTTAAATGTATGGTGTGTGCATGCTTGCGGGTAAGAGTCTGTTTATGTGAGTGTGCGTAAAAGTGTGTGTGTGTAAGCATATGTGCGTGTAAAAGTAAAGGTCAAATGGCGTGTGATGTCACTTCCGCTACCCCAGGCATTTTGCGAATGGGCGATCATGGAGGAAGGGCTAGGAACAGAAAGAGAATGGGCATTGCAGGACGGGGATGTTCTGTAACTTTGTGAACACTTACTAAAGCCGAATTTAGTTTAAGCCTATTGATGTTCAATTAATTAAATTCATAACACCTCGGCACAAAAGCAGTGGATAAAAAAAGAATAGGACATAAAAACACTATTTCACAAGAACTGACTGTCAGATTTGTGAGCCCATTAAGCTCCCTGTTCTCAAGGTGCCCAGATACATCTTTGTAGGTATTCAGAGACTCATCTCTGACCCTTTCCCATGTATGGAAAAGGCCAGAGATTAACTTCCGTGAAGGGTAGGGGAGTAAATTACTTTCTAAGGAAGAAAGAAAATACCACCAAAATTGGTGGCCTTCCGGGCTGAGACTTTCTCCCAGGGGAAATATTCCTGTGGAGTTAGAGAAAAGAAAATATATGTTTTATATCTTCTTGCACTTAAACTGGAAATTAACCAAAGTTTTCCAGATATATACATAGAAATGTGTGACTAGAGCAGTTTTCCAGGTATTAGTCTGAATACCAAATAGTCAGAAATCTGCAGCCAGGCGAGTGTGAAATCCTGGCGGTGCACTTTGCGACTTTTTAAGGGACGTTTGTGTTCCATAAATGTCGGGAACCATTTTTTAAATGTTCTTATTTCTGGGATCCTGAGTAACTCAGTCATAGAGTATTGCTGTCTGTCGCGGTTGCGTGACGTGTTTACAAATTGCGAGACTCGTTATAACACAAAACTATCACATTTACCTCTATTGACTTGCCCACAGACCTTCATTAGGAACTGATGAATTATAAAATGGGGTCCCCACTGTGGGACATGGTTGTCATACTAGTTACAATAACTTTGACTGGCACTTAAAATAGCAATATCAGACTCTAAAGCTCAACGGTTCCCATTATCTCCATTTTCAGGGTCTGGCTTGGCAGCACAGCTGTCGCATGACAAGTGAGAATAACAGGAAAGGGGCTTTGGCTCCACCCTTATGTGAGAGCCTTGAGTACGTTTTGACTGGACAGATGTTGTGTGATTCCCCAAAAAAGTGTTTGACCTCCACACTGGTGTGATCTTTTTGCTCATTTATACAGATGCCTGAGCTTGAATTTTCAGGGCACAAGCATGGCATTGCAAAGCTATGAAAGTTTATTAGGCAACTAGATAATTTATGGTGTTTTTCTTTGGCGGCAGCACAGATGGAAGGAGGGTAGTCATTAACCTACATGGATTTTTACTCTGACTTGAAAGTGCAACTGTAACCTGGCCTTTTAAATTACACCAATGTTAACAGTTGTTTGCTTCTGCACAAATACATATATGATTGCATGCTATCTAAGTGTAATGCTTCACAGTACCATACATTTCTTTAAAGCCAGACATATTGGCATATAATATAATATAATATAATATAATTTGCATTAAAAAGTTTACAATGCAAACAGTACCAGGGAAGGAACTGAATGTAAAATAACAAAGGGCGTGTCAGCATAAAGTAGTGGATATTGACTAAACAAAACACTAGAGCAACGGTTTTGTCCACTGGGACTACTCAACTAATTTGGAGAAAATGCTATCCAGGCACAAAAAGGCATAATTACTTACTGTTTTTGTTTTTTTAATTGTTTGCTGGATGACAGATGTGTGTTTCATACATTTTCTTTTAAATAAACTAGTGGTGGTTTCAGGTGCAAGGTTATCACCTATATCCAGGCAATCTATTTCTTATAGCAAATAATATGTCCTCTCTCCTCATGTCTGTTCCCTACTTGCGTCACAGGTTCTGGGCCGCGAAGGACCCTTTCCTCTCATTCTGCTGCCACAGTTTGGAGGCTACTGGATCGAAGGGACGAACCACGAGCTGATAAGCCTACAAGAAACACAGTCACCGCCAACCACGAAGATGAAGTTAGAATGCAACCACATGGCCAGATTATACCGGAAACATTTTCTGGGAAAGGTAATGTTGAATTCCAGACCGGGGAAGAGCTTTTAAAATGGGATTGAGGAGAGGGACTTCCACTGGGGAACAGGAATTCAGGAGCTGGACATCATTGGGATTTTCTTGCATGACTGGATTTCCTGTACAAGGTGGGACTTTCTGGCCAAACCATGGCAAAACCTTCCGAGATAGTATGACAAATCATGGAAGAGTTCATTTGCATTGCAGGATTTAATATATAACCCATTACAAGAGTTAAGTGGGGCTTTCATGCGAAGCATGCTAAGACGTCATGTGCAAGACTATACTAGGCTGGTCCATTGACATGCTTGGCCCATCATTATTTTACCCCTTAATACAAGTGGGCTGAAAAATTCTGATGTGTGCAGTGACCTGTATTACCGCACATATTGGAATTATGAGTTTTGTGATAAATAGCAAGTCAAACCTGCTGATATTTATCAGGTGAAAATGCCGCTTAGTCTACCAGAACATGTAAATCTTGCACTAAAACTCATGTTATTCTTCAAAAACTGATAATAGGCAGTGAGTATTGCACTTGATAAATACCAGGCACCATGGTGTCGATTATCGGATACAATAATTATTGCATTCAATAACACCCAAATCATAATGACGGCCTTTACGTTGAAGTCGAGGCATTTACACAGGACATCATAACACTTTTCCAGCAACGCTGAAATAGAACAATGAGTCTCTCTGTGCTAGGCGATCCCTAATGTGCATTAATATATGGTAATGTGGCTTTAACATGTACAACCTGATTTCCTGGGCAAAGACTGACCGCAAGGTGTGGGTAGCATTTGTAGTTTAAAAAGAGCTTGCTTGAGACAGATATTACTTTACTAGCGGATTGCATCTCTTTACACGTGAAATAACCCTATGAAATACAAGCCATTGGTGACCAAAGTTTGTATAACAAAGCACCCAAATTACCCATTTCAAGTGGGGGGTGATGTGGCCTCATCCATATTCACATTCTAAAGTTTCCAGTGATTTTAGAGACAGTAGTTACAATCACCTGCATGCACTACATTGCTTAGAAAATTAAATAATTTTAAAAGATTAGGTCCCCAGCTTTCAGTAATGACTCAGTGAGGAGTCCCCGATTCCATTAATGATTCTGTGGGGGTCCCTTGGTTCCCTTAATTAAAAAATGGGGGTCCACAGAGGTCAAAAGGTTGGGAACCTCTGCACTAAGGATTTGAAGAAAAAAATATTGCTAAACGTTCTGCTTGAGGACCGAGTCAGCTGATATTTAGTGGCTATTTTCAGACAAAATAGGCACGTGGTCAAACGGTAGTAACAGAAAGTCACCATATCTCAGAAACATCCCTCTGTGTTGGTGCCTTTGCTAGTCTCACCAGACTGGCCCAAGGAATTGAATGGGTATTGATCCTAAAATAACTTCAGCGTCTCAAGAGGTCTTTGGAACACGTAGTGATGTACCAGTAGGGGACCCTCTTTCTGTATAGCCTGAAATTCTTCCATGACCAAATGTGGAGCAGTGTCAGCAGAAGGAAGAAGTACTTGTGATTTAGGGTACAGCTGCAACCTGGTATTTTTCTGCTCAGTCCTGCCCCCAGGTCTTTTTTCCAAATCTCCCAATTCTTTTTTCTCATGTTGGCATCTGGAGTGGAGTAATCAGTGGAGTAATCAGCCAGTGAGTAGTTCTGCGACTGACAGCATGCAGAAGGTAATGTCTAGACGCTAAAGCTCCCCTATATCACTATAATCTGCAATGATCCCAGTAGATGCACAAGTTCAAATACTGAAGGAGGAAGCAGTGTGGTGACTTATGGAAAAATGGATGAAAGGCGACCACCATGTAAGGCCCCAGGGTCCATACAGCAAAAAGCAAGGGGACAGCAGCTTGTGTTTCAGCAGCAGTGATACTAATAAAAATGACCTTTTACGTGACAAAGAAAAGATGCAGAGGTTAGAAAAATAACTAAGTGAGGTGCATAGAAAAATAAGACAGGAAGAGCGGAGGTCTACATACAGTGGAGGTTCACGAAGAGTGGAAGTGGATAGTTCATGTATAGAGATTTGGAACGTGTTGTGAGTAGGAAGTGGATGTTGGTATATGAAAGCTGCATAAAGAGGGAAAGAAAGTGGAAAGTACAGCTGTAGAGAGGGCTGAGTAGTTCCATTTAAAAAAAAGATGTGGAGGTGCAAAGGCAGTGGATATGCAGAGATAATCGATATGCAGACCGAACACTGGCACACGAGAGGAGGTGCATGGAGCATGTCAATGTTTAGCAAGAAATTGAATCACACCACAAAAATGAGGATGCAGACAAAAAAAGAAAGGAGTGAAATAGACTAGGCCAAATAAAATCCAATAGAGAACTCAGCTAAAAGTGATCTTTGAAAAGGAATATTAATGGACCTGGTGTAGGCGTAGACCCGAGATCCAGAGATGTTTTACACCATGACACATTTAAGAGCTGCAAGGTTGTAGGAAGTTGGCTCTGTATAAACTATCTCAAAGTGAGAGATAGTGTGCACAGAGTCCAAGGGTTCCCCTTAGAGGTTGACAGTGGCAAAATTAGATAATACTAATGCTCTACTTTGTGGTAGTGTGGTCGAGCAGTAGGCTTATCAGAGGGTAGTATTAAGCATTTTTGTACACACACTGACAATAAATAAGAACACACACTAAAAGACTTAACTCCAGGCCAATAGATTTTTATATAGAAAAATATTATTTTCTTAATTTATTTTAGAACCACAAGATTCAGAATTTAGGTAAGTACATACATTGTAAGGTACTTCACACAGGTAAGTGTGGAACTTTGAATTAAAACAGTAATGTACACAGTTTTAGAAAAAATGGCTAAAAGCTATTTTAAAAGTGGATACTCCAAAAATCAACAGTTCCTGAGGGAGGTGAGTATTGGTTAGCTTCTCAGATAGGTAAAGCACTTACAAGTTCAGTCTCCTGGGCATAGGCAACCCACCATTGGGGGTTCAAGTCAACCCCAAACACCAAGCACCAGCAACACAAGGCCAGTCAGGTGCAGAGGTCAAAGTAAGGCCCAAATAACATAGGCGCCTATGGAGAACAGGGGTGCTCCGGTTCCAGTCTGCTAGCAGGTAAGTACCTGTGTCCTTGGGGAGCAGACTAGGGGGTTTTGTAGAACACCAAGGGGGGTCCCAAACAGGCACACAAAATACACCCTCAGAGGCACAGGGCAGCCGGGTGCAGTGTGCAAAGTAGGTGTCGGGTTGGTAATAGGCATCAATGGAGAGATCCAGGGGTCACTCTGGCGATGCAGGCAGGGCACAGGGGGGCTTCTCGGGCCAGCCACTGACTGGGCTAGGATGAGGGCCACCTGCCGGCCACTTCTGCACTGGTGGTTGGTTCGTCTCAGTCCTGGGGGCTGCGGGTGCAGTGCTTCTTCCAGGCATCGGGTTCCTTTGTTACTGGGCAGTTGCGGTCAAGGGGAGCCTCTGGATCCTCTCTGCAGGCGTCGCTGTGTGGGTGCAGGGAGGTTGACTCAGGCTGTCCACATCGTTGGAGTCACCTGGAAGTCCTCACTGTGGTGTTTGTTCTTCTGGACACAAGCCGGGGACGTCGATTGCAGAGTGTGAAGACTCACGCTTCCAGGGTGAGGCTGGAGTCTCCTTAAAGATGGTTTCTTTGTTGCAGTTTTGGACAGAGCCCCTGCCTCGGGAGTTGCTTGGTCCTTTAGGTGCAGGTCAGTCCTCTGAGTCCTCAGGGGTCACTGGTCCCACTGGATGCGTCACTGTGCAGGTTCTCTGAGTCTGGAGACAGGCCGGTAGGGCTGGGGCAAAGTCAGTTGTTGTCTCCGTCGTCTCTGTGGGGCTTTCAGGCCAGCAGTCCTTCTTCTTGTTTCAGGTTGCAGGAATCTGATTTCCTGGGTTCAGGGTCACCTCTAAATATTAAATTTAAGGGTCTGTTTAGGTCTGGGGGCAGTAGCCAATGGCTACTGCCCTTTAGGGTGGCTTCACCCTCTTTGTGCCTCCTCTCTGTGCGGAAGGGGGCACATCCCTAATCCTACTGGGGGAAATCTTCCAAAACAAGATGGAGGATTTCCTAAGACAGGGGTCACCTCAGCTCAGGACACCTTAGGGGCTGTCCTGACTGGTGGGTGACTCCTCCTTGTTTTTCTCATTATCTCCTCTGGACTTCCCGCCAAAAGTGGGGGCTGTGTCCGGAGAGGTGGGCATCTTCACTAGCTGTAGTGCCCTGGGGCACTGTAACACCAGGCTTGAGCCTTTGAGGCTCACCGCCAGATGTTACAGTTCTTACAGGGGGAGGTGTGAAGCACCACTACCCAGTACAGGCTTTGTTCCTGGCCACAGAGTGACAAAGGCACTCACCCCATGTGGCCAGAAACCCGTCTGGATGTGGCAGGCTGGCAGAAATTGGTCCGCCTCTCACTAGTAGTTGGACTGGTATACAGGGGGCATCTCTAAGATGCCTTCCGTGTGCATTTCTCAATAAATCCAACACTGGCATCAGTGTGGATTTATTGTGCTGAGAAGTTTGATACCAAACTTCCCAGTATTCAGTGTAGCCATTATGGAACTGTGGAGTTTGTGTTTGACAACTCCCAGACCATATACTATTTATGGCTACCAATGTCTAGGATTTGGCTTAGTCACTGTAGCGGCATAGTGCTCATGCAACTATGCCCTCACCTGTGGTATAGTGCACCCTGCCTTAGGGCTGTAAGGCCTGCTAGAGGAGTGACTTACCTATGCCACAGGCAGTGGGTTGTGGGCATGGCACTCTGAGGGGAGTGCCATGTCGTCTTTGGCATTTTCTCCCCACCAGCCCACACAAGCTGTGAGGCAGTGTGCATGTGCTGAGTGAGGGGTCCCCGGGGTGGCATAATACATGCTGCAGCCCTTGAAGACCTTCCCTGGCCACAGGGCCCTTAGTACCAGGGGTACCACTTACAAGGGACTTATCCGTGTGCCAGGGATGTGCGAATTGTGGAGACAAAGGTACAGTTTAGGGAAAGAACACTGGTCCTGGGATCTGGTTAGCAAGATCCCAGCACATTTTCAATAATAACTAGCATCAACAAAAGGCAAAATGTTAAGGGTTAACCACGCCATCAGAGACATTTTCCTACAAAAGTACTACCTGGTGTTTCTAGTTCTTCAATTATTCTCAGTAACAGACACATTGTGGGTTGCAGAGTGACTTTACAAATTTCATATCTTAGACATTATTAATAGTGGGATATTTGATGGTTACTCAATCTAGTAACTCTGTTACTTGCCCAATCTGATATAACAAGGTTCATGAAAACAACAAAGACCTCCCATATTTCCCCAGGAGATTTTGACTGCTTTCAGCGACTGACATCTCCAGGGAAAAGTGACAAGGCGAATGTGGAATTACTGGTGGAATTGGACCCAGAATTAATGATTCCCCTGGTAAGCCTTTATTTATCAGGGCATTCTCGGAGTTGAACCCATAAACCCTATTAACTCCACACTCCTGGAGTTAATGGGCACCTGGTATTGTTAACTCTGGGTGTACGAAATGAAAACCCCCATCTCTTGGGCAGCCATAATAAAGTCTAGTTTGTTGGTAGAAGGACTAATTTCCCCAATAATGTTCCATGTATCTTCTTCCTACAGGAACATTTTAACTACTATTGCATGGATGCAGCTTTGGGGCACCTGGTCTTCTCTGTGAAGTATGATGTAATCGGGGACCAAGAACATCTGCGGCTTCTTCTAAGGTAATTGTTCCACACACTTCAGTTTACAGACCCGTTTGTTATCTGTGGCTCAACCTTCAAAAGAAAGTGTCTGAGTCTCATCATATTGTACAGCCCCACAACTCCATCGGACAATCTGAGAAGTATTTATCAGGTACATTTATTTACCTATTACTTACAGAATTAAATTGAAACATCAATTAGTTCAAATATTTTGCACAAAAGTAAAATCAAATGGTACATACGACCATAAGCAAAATGGGTGAATTAGACATGTTATCATTTGTTGAATATTGTGCAAGTTAGGAATTCAATTGGAAGAAATAGACAAACAGAAGTCTAAATACAAGATAATCTAAAACATACAAGAGGCACATGATGGGGTAGAAGGCATCATTTTGGTTAACCTGCATGTAATTTGGCATATATACATGGCAAAATGCAGTCCTGCCGGGTGTCACACATCTTAGGTTAAAGTCACGCAATTTGGGAATTTCCCTACATTCCCACAGGGTGCCAAAACTGTCACGCAGATGAGCTGAGGCTGTGCATATCAGACATGTTGTGTGACATTTGGCGGACTGCATATTTTCCACTGCTCAGTACATCTACACATTGAGCTTTCCCCTGCTGGATCCTGATTGATTCTGAAGCCTCTTGATCACCTCATCTTGCAACTCTGATTGGCTGCACTGTGCTCCTCACTAACTCAGAGCATGCCGAACATGGTATCACAGGTTCCAAGTGATCCCTGTAATGAGGCAGACTGCTTATCTCGGGAGGTCAGAGAGCTGGGAGACCGTCTCATGGTTCAGTTTTACTTTCAAGACACCCATCTGACAAATCTGCAGTAAACGTTTCAAAAACAAAAATCTACACACCTCGGTTTGAGTTTTGGAAAGTTTCGTGCAGAGTGATCAAGAAGTAAAAACAAAAAAGAGTTGCAGAGGTCTTCAAAATGTGTGTTTCTCATTCATTTCCATTCTAACACATTCACCAAACATGAATTTCAAAATCTTGAAGCAGATTAGCACCGGTCTTGCTGTTCATACAGATACAGAGCTCACTACATCACAGTGTTTTTTGTGATTTGATGTGAATCCATCCAGCCTTTTGTTGAGGTATCTCCATAACTAATATTAATTGACAGGCATCCATGGCTGGCTTTTGAACCTCTTCAGAAATCGAACTCTAAGCCTCTCATTTCAAGTGGCCTCTTAATTCTGCTGTGGTCGGTAGCAGTATTTACAGGCCCCATCAGCAAGATTCGTTTTTTACTTTCACACAAAGATTTCGCCTGCTGAAACTAGCCAAATGTATGTGTGCATGTCCTGGGAAAGATTAGGAATTATCAAGGCAATCAAATGCAGAATTACAGAGCTAGCCAAAACCAGAACTTTCACAGCTTCTTGGGTTTTGGAGCATAACAATAACATCCCAACTGGCCTTTGTTGAGCGGATGTCTCTTGTTGGTTGGATGCTGATTTTTAGTGACCAACCGTAACATCAGTTAACATGTTTTCAGTTGTTTTTGCCATTTTTGTAATGATCTCTTTCAAAAACTACATAGAATTAGCCTGTGCCTCTGCCTTTAGTACCTGACGGAAGTGACCTGCATTCATGCCATTTAGGCATTCAACACAAGGCAAGCTATTTATCCATGTCCTTTGTCCAGTACCCATGCCGCCAATACAGCTGGACACATCCTGCACCACACATAATAGGTTCCCCTTGACTCCATTGGAATGAGGTGTGCTCATTATTCTCCACCCACAGATGTTGCCTTCACATTAACTTGTCCCCTTTCTGCCAAAATACCTGCAGTGTACAGCTTTGGACCATTCTCAGTGCACTATAGGAGCAGTTATGTGTACAGTGTGTGGCCTTTGCCTATGTTTTCCACTAAGTACGCTGCCTTAGAGCATGCAGGATATGGCCTTTGACAGTGGAGAGTAGACACATTGAGTGCAGAACATGACTTTGGCCATATCCTGCTCCCAGATCATATTCGCCCTAAATTCAGTGGGCCTAGTTGAATGCTGTGTACTCTGGACTATAGATATGGTACAAGGAGATGCCCCCACATATATAGAGTCCGTTGGGCATGCCCAGTGGATTGTAGGTGCAAGGCCATCTTTGACCCAACCCCTTGACCTCACAGCATGCTCTGCTGGTCATGTACATTGGGTACAGGGTGCAAGCACCACCAAAGATCAGCACTGAAAAGCTTTCTTCAGACATTGCCCCTCCTCCGTTGCAGACATTGGTTCACCCAAGAACTCAATCGCCTGTGACTGCCATCTATGTTATTGTGGGTTCTATAAGGCAGCAATTCACCCCAGCCAGCCCTTTACAAAACACATAACTAAAGCAAGGCCTTGCGATTCTCTCCTCAGGCAATGGCCTGCACCAAGCCCTCATTTTCCCAGGGACTAGCGCGTATGTCCAAATGTGGAGCATCATGGGGACTAGGCACGGAACATGCTTCCTTTCCTCCATGTCCCAGAGCAAACATGGCACACCTTTCAGCCATGCTCAGCAGCATCTTGGAATAGGGTGTGTTCCTTGACCATCCATGCTGAGACTCTCCTACCCCCAGAGCCACTGGGTGTGACCGAACAATAGGCTAATTGACCTTTAGGTGAAGTCCTTGCCCTGCTGTCGGCTGTGCTGTCTGATTCCGCTTGACCTGGTGATGTCATTGACAGGGAGGTTTGGGTGCGGGGCATTGCTACAAGCCACATATCATTCATGTCAAGTATCACTGCCCCCAGAATCTGCTGTGCACACTCTTTGAAAATGTTCTGATGTCTGGGTGTAAGGTGTGGATTTTGGCCTCTGTCTGCACCAAGTCCCCTCATGTCAAGTTGAGGAGCAGAAAAGGTTTTTCTTGGCATCTAAGGGTTAAAGGAGTTTTAAAACCATGGATGTCTGATAAAGATGTTAATGCACTAGTATATATATAGGACATAAATCGTACAAGATTCAAATTGGACGAAGCTCTACCTTCATGTGAGGTCGGAGGTAATTTTCTCCATCACTGTTTGATGCGGTAGAGAACAAACTTCTGTGTGGAAGAAGGCCAATTCAATCACCTGACCAATGTACAATACCAAATCGTAACACAATTGTCAATAATGCATTGGCATTCAAATACACTGTATATTTGAGGCGAATTGCAGGGGGCAGACCAGACATGCAAGATAATAAATGGTTAATTTTATGTTTAAATGGATGGTCCTTTTTTTAAGGAATTTCAAAATCTATAATAAAAGTTACACATGTGAACAAGAATACTAAATAATTCTGCAAATAGCATGCTTGATTGCGTTCAAATAACCCTGCAGTATTAATTTCACTACATCAAACAGGTTATAGACAGTGTTTTCATAAAGGCTTAAGTCCACATAATTCCTCGTTATCAAAGTAAGTCACAGGACTGCAAATGTATTACTTATGTTGAAACAGTGGCCCAGTTTATTACAAAGAAGCATTAAAACCAGCTGCTGCTTTAGTCGATTAAAATACGTATTTTTGTAAGATTGCCTGCGGCGACAATATTCCAGATCACAGCTTGCACATATGAGTGCAGTTTTCAGTAATGCCACGGCTAACACGGCAGTATAAATTTCCATACCCCAAATATACCACGCGCTGTGCTTCGATATGTGTAACATATAGATTTTATTTCTCAATCAACCTCTTTTGACTTTCAGCATCGAGGACCGTGAAGCACTGGTAAACCTATTAACGTATGTCAGTTTCAGCAGTGGGGTACTCGATAAGTACAGCTTCTTATTCTCCAATAGGTGTCAACTCGCAAAGACCCAAGCAGATATCAGTGGCATGAAGATCACCACAAAGATATATCATTGATTTGTTATTTTATCCTAAGTATAGAACCTTTTAGAGTTCTCTTGAGCCAATCACATCATCAAACGTATGTAAGCGACTCTCATCTCTATAGCAAAGTGTTGGCAAGTAAACATCAACTGACAAAAAGACTGATTTGCTCACACACAGATCTAACTGTTGAGAACTTATCTTAAATAGACTCTCACCGAGAGCATGTTTTATCGTCATTGCCAATACGACCAAAGAAGCCGAGCTCCAGTAATGGAACTCCAACATTACCCTGGGTAGCTGTACACCACATCTTAAGGAAAATGCTGTCAATTAGATTTATCGTGGCCATACCTAAGTAGAAACCCTCCACCAAAATTAGGCTCAGCTACCCAACAACAACTAGGGAGCGTCAAAGAAATGAGGCCTCTAGCTGTCAGCGTCTTGTGAAAGAAAAGTACTTAGCAGGAAGTAAGACTAAAAATAAATCTTAAAAACACAGAGTAAGAGCTCAGTGCTACAATTTTTAAAAGGTATCACCTCCGATCTAATTCGGCCAAGGACTGTATAAGTAAACAGCCTCCACCAAAACAAGGCAGAGCTACCTGGCAACAACTAGAGCGTGTCAAAGAAATGATGCCTCTAGCTGCCATGTGATGTGCAGCAGTCTGCAGGAGCCACTCCAAACTTGAGAGTCCCATGGGAGTAACTAGAGGATCACACCTGGCTGTCAGCCTCACTGAGCCTACTGAAAAGTTACCTAGGACCCCAGCTTTGTTCTTTATAATTCCCTTATCAGCCTCATCTCCATCCTGAAACATGCCCAGGCCCCCAAACCCACCCACCACTGACCTTTACAAAACTGAAGAACCCTCTTCAAGTGCACAAGAGAGGGCGGCTCCCCTTCCTCCAGGTTGTGTGCCACCTATCTCTCAAGAATGTAGGCAATCCACAAATCTGTCTGGGGTGGTTCCTCTTCCTCCACATCCCTCTCTAAGGCCCTTGGTTTAAAAAATGGAAACCACAGGTCTGTATGCACTGTACCAAAACACAGGCACACATACAACATGCAGATGCCATCACATGTGTGCTGCACAGTGATACATACTAACATGATGTAGGGCAAGGGCGTCTTAGGTAGACAACAGTGAAACTTTACATGAGTGAACCAGTAAGCCCACTCCAGTGACACTGGTAAAAAAACCTGCTAATTTACTAATTACTTGCCACAGAAACAGTATGCTGCCACCACTGCGCTGGTGCTACTTAACCCTGGAAAAGGGAAGTAGCCTTTTACCTCAACAGCCGTATGCTTTGTGCACCCCTCCTGGTCCAACAAGACTGCAGTCTGTGAGACAGGTGTAAGTTATGGCAGGCATGCATGATCCAGGTTTGCCCATGAAGAAAAATTGGTACCAGGGATACATATATTGCTGCAGCTGGGGCACTCAGGGCACAGGTGTACATCCATTACCATGCAGAGGACGTTTCCATCACAACACGCTGAAAAAACATTCAGGTTGGTGCAAGGTTATATTTTTTCAAAGTAACATTGTTTTGATACATAGCTTTGTCATGCTCCATTTATCTCTTGCCTGTTAAACTCTCTGGAGGTCTTCAGGCCAGAACAATGTGTTCACTATCAGAACTTCAGAAATGCAGCCAAAATCTGTAGCGGAAAGTAACAAAGTGGGCCAGATGAAATACTGGTGGGTAGCCATATATGAGACCCATCGGGGTGTATCCCGTCAAAGGCAAATTACTTAAGAGCTATGAAGGTGGAAACACAGCAGGCAAAATACCAGGAGTATTCTGCTGAATCAATAGCCTTTATGCTGCTGCCAATGATGTTACCCATAAACAAGATATTGATAAAAGAAAGCAAAAGAACAAAATAACATGGGAGCCGTCTTGGCAGTCTTTTTTAAATTGCACTATTGTGACATCAACCTTATCCCTTCGGGATGCGCTCAGAGTGCTATTCTTGCCGGCCCGTGACACCATCTCAAACTCTACCCCAGTGCTCTAAAAAATGCTACAGATGTAGTTTGACCCAATCCCTATGGCAAACTATGGGGCATATTTATAAGCCCCTTGCGCCTCTGTGTGCCACATTACTTTCATTTTTTGTAACACCAATGTGGCATTAAGGAGGCATTTTCGTCGCAGCATATTTACAAAGTAGCGCAATGCTAGCATTGCGCCTCTTTGTAATCACTTGTGTTACATTATGCTTGTACCAGGCATAATGTATGCAAGGGGGCGTTCCCCCCTTAGGAGGCTCAGAAAAATGGCAGAGTGAAAGTTACAAGATTTCACTGCGCCATTTTTAGTGTCATTTTCAACACCTGCCTTAGGCAGGCATTAAAGTGACACTCCCATTGCATCCAATGGGCCTCCCTTGACTTTTGTGGATTAGCGCCATCGTTTTTTGATGCTATTGGCCTAATGTGCGCCATTGTGTGCCGTATTGCAAATATGGCGCAGACATGTTGTCGTTAGGGGGGGGGCGCAATGGGGCCAAGAAAAGTGACGCATTATCTACGATGCTCCACTTTCTTGTAAATATACCCCTATGTGCATGAACATGACGCTGCTTGGTGTCTTGCTCAGAGACTACCAGGAAATCACTGGTCCTATGTTCGATCCTGACTGCCACTGCTTGATTCATCAAAGGTTAAAAGAAGTCTGACCACATCACACCACTCAGTAAGAACTAACCCACTTATGTTTAAAATCTGCTGCATTATGCACAGAGAAATAAGTACCCGCAACACCACCATTCCTTCCTGAAAAATCATTGTAAAAGCCCAGAAAACATGGCTTCTGAAGAGCATTACACCTAGGCAGTGCTTAATTTGAGCCAGTGGTGGCCGGTGGGGGCTTCCAGCACCTATTTTTATGGGCTGGCACTTATTTTTCTGCATCATACATTTCCCGAGAGCAACAGAGAGAAAAACAAAGAAATAGGAAAAAGGAGAAAGAGAAAGAAGCAAAATACGTAACAAAGAGAGAATGCAGGAACTTGCAAGAGTGAGGAGAAGGAGGCAGGGAGTGTCTGGCGGTGGATTAGAGAGGCATGGGGTGGATTTAAGACTACCATCCTTGATATTTGACACACTGTTGTTCAATTGCACAGGTTTTGGGCTTTTGCGAAGAGGTTCGTGCACCGGCACTCTCTCTTTCACAAATTAAGCACTGCAACCCAGGACCTGGACAAGATCTCCCCTCAGTCTGACTTGCTCCTTCTCGCTTTCCCATCAGACTTGGAGCATATTTCTTCAAGGAACATCTTGTCCACCATCGAAAATAACCTGTTGACGTGTAATCCCACGGGTTTTTACACCAAAAGGCCTCTGTCAACCAAACTATGTGTTCCTGTGACTCACTGTGACTCCCACGCCATCTACAACGCTGCCTTGCTTGCCAGCAAGGTTCATACTGTAGAATTACCTAAAAGTACTTCAACAGAAAACGAAGGCACAAAACAACTCTAAGGTTGATGTTTTACCGACAAACCAGAGCAAATACCACATAATACTCATGTACATCTCTGTTCTTGTTCAGATAACCTACACTGATGGCTGGTCTAATGGCACTTATAATGAGAGCATTCCTCATAAGCCCATTTATGTATAACGTCTGTTTTCAGCATCTAAAGGTTTTAATCGAGTCAAAATCTGTTCTGTTATCTCATCTGCCTTTCACCTCTAATGCAATCTTAAGATACATAGATTGATCTCACAAAACGGGGGACAATTTGCATATAAAATTATGAATATAACAGGTTATTGCTATGTGTTTGCAAATACATACATGTACGAGTTGGAACGAAACGATCACGCATAACCTAGTTAGCTTGGTGCCTCCCAGTGCTAGTCTGAAGCAAAAAATGTAATCTCGCACTTCTGTTAGCCTTTTACGATTAATTGTCTGTGAGTCCAGTTCTCCACTCATTCATCGCTTTTCATGCCTCACCCCGGAGTGTCCTGGAAAGAGGCGTTTTCAGCCCTTATCTGAAGGTTGCAGCTTGGGAGGAAGTGAGATCCAGATTTTGGGAGTATGCCCAGAGAATGATCGAGTCACTTGTCTTCTGAGATGTTCGTCTTCCAGGCACAATAATTTTGTACTTTGCTGATTTGTTTATCACCTGAAATTGGAAGCTTATTTACTAGGTACCTTGAGTCACTTTGGTAAACATATCTGGCTTTCACTGCCTTTTTTTGGAAGAGAGATCGAACTTCATTTGGTCCCCCATCGAGAGGGTGATAGCTTTTTGTGTTTATAGTGGCCTCTGATTATATTATTTTATTTACTGTTTACAGAATTGATGTATTGCCTTTTGTGTCGAGCAGAACCAACCAGTTCAGGTGTGCTTTACAACAGAAAGCCATCAAATGGAAACTTCAAAGCCAGAACAAAAAATCCTCCCCTTGTCAAAAACAGGACATCAACACGTATTTATAGTGGTCTAGGAAAATGTTTTCACCTGTTAGGCTGCTGTCTTCATATTTAGTAAAAAGCATTTCGTTGAGCCCCTTACAGTAGCTTGGCACCAACTATTTGGTGAAACCCTGGAGCTGCCGGCTTACGCCAATTTTTGTAAGGGCTGACTGAGCTGCCAACCTGTGGATTTAATGTCCAAGTACTTTAAAACCTGCCTTATCACACACTAGTTGCCAAGTTTTGTTCCAAAATGAAAGAAGAAAAGGGTCGCTGCCCCATCTACGCTGCGACTTTACCCCCTTTTTGCACCCCCAAGGCCCACTCTCAGTCACTAGTTCAAACCGGTGCCTCTCACTAGAATGTGATTATCCTGTTATTTCTTTGGCTCCTCTGGGTTCCGGACAAGATTAGTGGCACCTCGTGACTTCATGCTATCACGAGAGTACGTTGTTCTAAATCCTGGGCTTTATCTTAATTCGCTACCCATTCAGGAAGTTCTTGTCTTTCTTCCTCCAGTTCAATCTACTGAGATGAAGTATTCAGAGAAACAGGACTGGGCAGAGTATCAGTTGACATGGTCCCAATCTGGTGATTTTACACTTTGTACTTCCACACATAATGCCTGAAAACAGGGATATTTCTTACCAGTGGTGTCCAGCAGTTCAAGCGTGTGTGGGGTGGGGGGCACACACACATACACTCGCCCATCTACACACACCCCCATGGATTCATAAACTGGGACACATACACCAACCATTCACACACACACACACACACACACCCATTCACAGCACACACTTGCAAGTACACGTACATTAATGTATTCACTCATGCATGCACACATCAAACATTAAAAAAATAACTTAGCTGCTGCAGCAGTGATCCTGGCCACAGAGGTTCCTGGAGGATTGGCACTGCCACCTCCTCTCTTTGGCTGACCTTAGGCCAGCCAATGAGAGGATGAAGTCCCTACCTCTCCCACAGAGTGGGATGGGGTCGTTGAGACTGCTGACACCATCCAACTTTGTGACGAGCTGTCATTCATTGACACTCAGCTCAGGGTACTTCAGGACTTAAAACTGAAGCACCCTGGTCTGAGGCTATCAATGACACTTCTCATCATGAGGGGGGGACCTTCCAAGAGCTATGCCGGGCTGAGGAGGACAAGCTGTCAGGGCTGTAACATCTTCAGCCCAGTAAAGTTCGGCTCTGCAGTTAGACACCTGTGTATTTAGCGCATGTATAGAGCCTGGCTGCTTGACCTGGACAGAAAATGTGTCTGTCAGGCTTACCTTTGCTCAGCTTTACAGATACTCCTCATGTCTGCCAAAGGGTGGGGGTTGGGCAGGGACCCTTGGCCATGAGCATGGGCTGTTGCTGTTTCCTACACAATTCTTACAACTCACAGAAAGACTTCAGACAGTCTAGAACAGGAGTCTCCAACTTTTTTCTGTAGTAAGAGCTACTTAAATCCAATGAAAATCATCCAGAGCTACTATTATTATTAGTGTTGTAGTAGTGATCATATCAGACACAGCTATATTAGTCATCACTCCATGCATGGTTGTCATCATTGATCACCTCAATGCATCTGGTGGATTGCTAGCGGTAATGCAAAAAGGCTTAATCGATTTCGAATGTCTCTCTTCATGAGTAATAAAAAAGTAACCTGCATTGCCCCATCATTAAGATAATAATATGTGCAGTAAGTCTCCCTGATGCCACGTTTTTTCACTCATATCCGCCTTATGCATATTTTGCAAATTCAAAAAAATTTCTCCAAACATCAGCTTCTGAACAAAGTTCTAATTATACACATATTTTCATCCTAAATGCATGCTTTTGGGTATACATGTATTAAATCACAGGAAAGCTTCTAATTTAATAGGCTGAGCTGCTCACAGGAGAGCTACTTACAGGTAGCTACAGAGCTACAGTAACTCATGAGCTACGCGTTGGAGAAACCTGGTCTAGAACATAGCAGCCAGACTGATCTCCTACCGCCCCTGCCGATCTCACATCACACCGGAGGGAATTACACTGACTCCTTATACATAAGTGCACACAATTCAAGCTTCTCACCCGCACATACAAAGCATTACGCAACATATACCTTGCCTACTAGAACAGTCATCCTGGCACCTCCGTTCATCCGGACTCTCACTAGCACCAAAGCGTGGAAAGACATCCTACACCACATGTGAGCTTCCTTTTGTGTCACTGATAGTGATAGTGCGCTGCACAAGTCCACATAACATAACTCAACATCCTCTTCAAGGAGAGGGCGCTTTTGAGGTCTCGGTGGTCGTTCACCCTCCAGTGCTTCCTTACTGCTCTCAGATATCGTTTGAGCAGGTATCGTTCGATCTTCATTCACTGTCCCAACAAATGTGAAAAGGGAGATCCGGAGTCATATTAGATAAACATATGATCTGTAAGAAAACTCGCCTTGTTGGCTTAGGATGGAATGCTCAGACTCGTCAGGCCTCCTAAAGATCTCACCCATCATAAAAGATTTGGCAGTTGCACCTTTCAGCTTAAAAATAAACACTGGGTATTTTGAAATGTACAAACTTCCCAGCATCCACAACAGATTCCCCCCCCCCCCCCCCTTCTAGTTAGAATAATGTCCCCACTGAAGTGTATGGAATATATCTTTCACAAAATACGTTATTTAAATTGTCAACACCATAAACACCATACAAAGTGCGCCGCTTCTGGACACCTAAATAACAGGCGCTGCTACACAAGTCAGTGTTAATCGTGTCTTCAGTTTCTGAAAGATCACGGTTCTCAAATGTCCCTGGCCCTCGCATGGGTAGCTCTTCCAGTACAGATTTTGTTTTACACGCTTTTGTACTGAAATTGACCGGACTACAAATCCGAGTATGCAAAAAATGAAACCTGGACTGGCTAAAATACGAGTAAACAAAAGTGTCAAATTTGAGAGCGCTTCGGAATGATAATCTGAGTTAGGCTCACACATTCTTCTTTGGAGAAGCTTGATCAACCAGGCTATCTCCCCAGAACTGATTGAAAAATAGGCCTGCGTGTAGAGACTCCAATTGCCCTGATTGGTTGTTAACATTACAGCATCAGAGGGGGATTCACACTACGACAGTAACATTCCAGCTTTAGTTCCTGTACCATTTGATGTATCACTCCGCAGCACGTAATGTGTGCCTCAGCCAGAAAGTAGTGCCCTGCTGTGCGTGCTTAACGTGCAACTTCGAAGGAGAACATAGAGCAGAGCAAACAATCTCTGAAAATAAATAATATTTAGAAAACGCGCAGGCAGCTTTTGGCTTTGAGAGAGAAATAAATATATTAAACTTAACACATTTCTCAAATTATTTTTTTTAAAGGATGTGAAACAGATACTAAAATAGCACTTTCGGAAGGCAGTTGTTTGCCAGGTGGCAGATAAGCCCACTTCTCAAATAATGCACACGGTCTCCTTATCTGCCTTTTTTCATAAAATGGGGGCTCTCTTTTTAAAAGAAACGTCATCATTAGATATTATTGAACGTTTCTTAGAAAACTGCTGACAAGACCGTTCTACTGTCATTTCTATGTTAAATAAACTAACAGTTCTTAATTAGCTTTTTTAAAGAAGCATAATGGTACATTAATTAAACACGCCATCCTGAGTAAAACACATCTCTCTTTCACTAAACGCGAAGCTGGACCTATTGGCTTTGCCGGCGCCTGTTTTCCATGGTATGCATGGAGAAGCTGAAAAGTGGTGAGGCTTCCCAGCCCTGGGAGATGGGAGTGAGGGGACTGGGGAGGGCGGGGAGGGAGTGGGGGGGGGGGGGGGGGGGGGGGGGGGCGGGGGCTAGAGGGTGGTAATTATCTCTGATGTGTCAGATCTGACTGAACTTTGAAAGTTATTATCCTACGCAGCCCCCGGAAAAGCTCTTCATTGTCTGCACCTCGTCTTTCTTTTCAGAACAAAATGCAAAACCTATCACGACGTCATCCCCATATCATGCTTGACCGAGTTCCCCAACGTTGTTCAAATGGCAAAGGTAAGTAAGTACTTAAGGACAACTTTGAAACGCTATTATGCAGCGAATGTTTTATACAGCGCATGTTACCACTTCACAGCCCCTTTAGCGCTTCTCGATACATAGCGTTTGTGGGTACCAAAATAGGGTCTTTTTATCCGTAGGGTGGGAGAGATAGGGAGAAACAACTCTGGCACGAGTGAGGGAATGTAATATAATGGGAAATGTGGGGGGTTTGCTCCAAACGGGGGGTGAAGGTCCTGACCTAACCATCAAACCAATGTGGGATTCATGTATGTTCAGGGATGTCCATGACGAGTATAGTTTGTGGCTCGCAGAAGAGCCACATAAATTAATGATGTCAGAAAAATTTAGCAATTCAAAAAGGATGGGATTTTGGACACTTGTAATACTTGAGGAAATTTGGGAATTCTAAATGAAGCTCTGAGAGCCAAGCCAGACCCTAGGTTCGACTCTGGCTTGGCTCGCTCTGTTAATTTGTTGGCTCGCCCAGCTCTGCCTTGCACCAGCGCACTCACAGTTAGACAGTGCTTAAGTTCAAAACAAATAATTGCCAAGGTCAGGATATTTCTCCGGAGGTCAGTGGAGCCTACATCACCTGCGGTCCCAGCCATTCCTGCCAAGTACCAGTACCAAGCCACCTTCTAAACATTACATTTCTAAACAGACCAACTGAGTCGTGGCAAGTGACACAAAGAAAGCTATAGGAATGGCTTGAGTACACTGGTATTATTATTATATATATATATATATATATATATATATATATTTTTTTTTTTTAAATCATATATTGGGTTCTTAAACACCTTCTCATGTGCTCTTTTAAAAATGAACTGACAGCGTTACCACATGGTGGAATATCATAAACATATGCCAGTGCCCATCACCGACAAACCCTGGCACAAATTAAGCACTTCAGGTACACCATAGCACAAGGGTGTGCTATTGATGTTTAGTACTGGAAAGGTACTCATCTATTACCAACTGCTAGGGATATATGCAGTTTAAATGTTTTCAAGTTTGTATCTATGCTGTTAGTGTTTGCCTCAAGGAAGTGAACATTTTAAGTATAAAGTTCTGTCTGCAGATGTTACCAATAGCAAGTTTGGAGTGAGAAAGTAAATCCCAATTATACACTTTGCACCAATTGGCGTCCCTTTTGTGTTAGGAATTATGGTCCCACCAGTCTGCACTCTGACTGCTGACCAGTTATAGCATATCCCAAACTGCTGCAAGTCAATAAAGGGAATTGTGTGAAGCACTGCATGATTCATTTCATTTCCCGGAAGCAATTTTCAACAAGAATGAATCTAGGGCCCATAATTATACTTTTTTAGCGCTGCATTTGCGCCACTTTTTGACGCAAAAACGGCACAAACTTACAAAATACAATTGGGGCATATTTATACTCTGTCTGCGCCGAATGTGTGTCAAAAAGTTTGACGCACATTCAGCGCAAATGTTGCCCCGTATTTAAACTTTGACGCCCGAGCCTGCGGACAACAAAATTCCGCAGTGTGCGTCATTTTTGGTATGCGGCAACCCACCTTGCGTTAATCATATGCAAGGTAGGTGTTCCCGTCCAAAACATGACTTAAATGGCCGTGCGTCGTATTTATGCTTTCGGGCAAAAATGATGCACGGCCGGGAGGCGGAGCCGGAAAATGACGCACAGCCCGATTTGTGTAAAAAATTAACGCCTGGGTCAGGGCAGGCGTTAAAATGGGGCAAGCACACCTGTATTTAATCAGAACACACAGAAGCAACAGCAGAGCAGCAGAGCAGCAACAGGGAGACATGGAGGTGATTCTAATCCAGCGTGCACGCAGAGCCCAGCAACAACAACAGCAGCTACAACAACACCAGCAGGGACCCCAAAGGCAGCGCAGAATGCAGGAGAGGCTATTCCGCCCCAGAACAACCCTTCATGGCCTCAGGGAAAACAACATCATCCAGAGGTACAGGTTGAACTGGCAGGCCGTTCAGCAGCTGCTGCACAACATTGAACCGCAGTTGGCACCCACTTTGGTGACACCCCGCACCATCCCAACAGAAACCAAGCTGCTTGCCGTACTTCACATGCTGGCAAGTGGCTCTTTTCAAACAACTGGTGCCCTGGTTGCCGGAATATCACAACCATCATTCTCTGCCTTTTTGGCCAAAGTACTGGATGCCATCATTGAACTTACACCCCGCCACATCTGCTTCCCTAACACACTGCAGAAGCAGCAGGAAACAAAACAGGGGTTCTACCTCATTAGTGGCTTCCCACATGTCCTTGGTGCAATCGACTGCACACATGTACTCCTTGTGCCACCTGCTACAACTGAACACCTCTACTACAACAGGAAGCACACAAATTCCATCAACGTGCAGGCCATTGTCTATCACCAGGGATTGATCATCAACATCGTGGCTAAATATCCTGGGAGTGTCCATGACTCCTTCATCTTCTGTCACTGCACCATCAATGAACACTTCCAGGATAGACGGTATGGCAATGGACTACTTGTTGGTAAATGTTGCTCCCTGGTATTGATTTTTGCCACACTTCCCAGGAAGTGGTCACTCGAGAGGGTGGTGGCCTGCACGTCGTTGGACAGAAGCGCCCCGCTGCTTGCCATCCTAGGAGCAAGGATAAATATGGCAGAGCTGCCCCACACTTCAGATCCATACTGGAAAAAGACAAGGAGAAGAAAAACTGCCCTGCTGGACCCCTGGCCAGCACCTGGACCTGTCACCTTGCAAATTGTAAGTGTCCCAATGACGTTTACATTAATCCATTGCCTAAGTCTTAAAGGTATGGGATGTCCAGGGTACATTGATATGAACGTGTTAACAACATTGTCAATTTTAACCTGTGTATGGAACTATCATCTCACCCTCAGTGAAGACACAGGGACACCTGTATCACAAGTCACAATGCTAGTGAGGGCACACTGTACTGCAAATCCCAAAACATACTGCTGACAAACGGTCAGCAGACAAACACCCGTTCCGCCAAGGGAACAACACAATGCAGATGGTACATCCTAGAAGCCTAGGATGCGACATTATAACACAAAAGAGTCACATACAACACAAGGCAACTACTGCCATGAAAGGTAATTTCAATAGGGCCAGCTACATCAACATGATCCCATTCATTTTCTCTTGCAGCTGATCAGGGGTATGGCATCCAGCCATGGATAATGACACCTATTGGCAACCCGAGTACTGCAGCAGAGCGTGCCTACAACGACGCATATAGGAGGACACGCACCATAGTCGAGAGGACCTTCGGCATCCTCAAGTCAAGGTTTTGGTGCCTTGACATCTCTGGTGGTAGCCTCCTATATTCCCCGAAGATGGTCTGTAAGATCATCCTAACATGTGCAATATTGCACAACATATGCATTAAAAGGAACATTCCCCTCCTGGAACCAGAGCCACACATGCCTGAAGAGGAGGAAGAGGAGGATGCTGGCCTGCAACATGAGGGGGAACTACAGAACACGGCCGCTGGTATACGCAGGCGGCAACATATCGTCAACAATTTCTTTTAAATATAATCACCATCACCACTTTAATGAACTAATTTAAATAAACACCTATAATAATCACCATATCATTGTCTGGCTAATCATTTTTGCACACCTTCATCTCTACTTATCAGAATAAGAGTGTTGCCTCATGGAGCATTGCTGAGATACTGATTAGGACACTGAAAATCCCAGAGCTAATGTGATGCGTAACATACAATGGTCACATACACACACACTGTAAATGACATATGTCATGTACATTTCTCCTTTGAAGGCCAATAGCAGAGGACCACACCTCTTTCACACATACATGTTGAAATCAAGGTCCAACGCAGCATATGGCACACAACTAAGACACCATCACTCAATAAGGGGAAAACAAGCCTCATACATGAGGCAGTCGATGTGCTTTTGCATCAGTAACAGGAATGTCTGACCAGACCCTTGACGGCAGTAAGTCCAACTGCATCCAATATTTGCAAGGACTATCTGTGACCAGAGTTCCATAGAAGCAGAACATAGACAGCACAAGTGCCACTCATATGAGCAGCATTGCGCACATGACATTCCATGTACATGTCAGCCCATTTCCTAACTCCTGACACACCCATGCACCTGATCACAACCCACCTGTCTGAAGAGGTCCCTGGAATACTAAGAAGTGTACCCTGATATTCCCTCCTCTACACACACAGACTAACAATAGCAATCCAGTGTGCTACACCCTTTCCTATGGTATGCCATTGTCATAGAACATCTGACTGCATGGACGTCAGGTCAATTAATACACTGGCTTCTAGTTTCCAAGCCCTGTTAGCACCTGTAGATTGCTTCCTGTGTGAAAATGTCTGTTGGCCATTAGAATGCAAATCTCACCTACAGGACTTGTGAGAAACAGATGCAGCCCACACCTGTGATCACCTCCATGCACACCACCCATTTCAACAAGCACTGCCCCTGCTGATGCCTGGAACAGCATAGGAGTTGCCATATTGTCAAATACACCGTTAAGCTTTGATACTAATTAAGCTGTGTAACACAGCCCTTGGGTTCATTTGTCACCTTCAAAAACACAGGACATACACAGTTTGACATGTCAACTCTCTAGTTCGTCCTCCAGTCTGAGTCAGACCACTGATTATTTAACTTGTCAAATTGCTGGATCTTGATTCACCCTGCATTCTGTCAGCCTGACTGGCATCTGTCTGTGCGTCACACTAAAGTATCCCTGTGTCTACATATGTACCACACTTGCGTTAGGAAACCTCTCATTCATCAGGGGGTATTGGGCATGGGCTTCTTCAATGCATACACAAATACATTGTATAGCATCATCTGCCTTTTAACTGTACCATTTGAGTTAAATCCTCTGTGAAAAGCAAAATTCATGGCCCATCCCTTGTCTGGGTCTCATTTATGCATGAATGACAAAGTGTGACAGTGTCCCAGGGGCGTATGCAGGGACTGGGTACGGGGACTTCCGCAGAACCAGCAACCTCTGATAATGTCCATGAAAAATCCACACATGTCAGGACCCTGACAGTTCACACACAGAATCACAGTGCTCACAACATATTGATGGGCTGTGTGTGGTTAATAGCTGCGACAATAATCAGCACAGAGGCTATGATGTTCACAGATGCAGTGGGAATTGCAGAGGCTAACCTGTGTACAAATGTTGTAATGACACCTGCTGGAACATGACACCTGAGACATTATCTCACTCAGCACACCAAGGTTGGCCTGTTGACTGTCTCATTACACGTCTTTAGTGACAGGGTGGGACCATCCCCATGTAGGTTCACATGTCCTCATCCACTTTACTCACATTGATCAACCGAGGATCCTCAGTAGATACAGGAATAGCTGCCACTGACTCATGATGAGTCCTGGACCGAACTGTGACAAATTACACCCCAAAAAATATACAGGATCATCATTGGACAACACACATGAACAAGACACCTATGTGCAATTGATCACTGGAAATATGTGGACATGTGCTGCCTCGTCTGCTGGTCCATCACAGCCACTTGAGAGTTGTGGCTCACTTCTATGACTTCAACTGTGGTGTCATCATATATTTGTGATTCACCTTTGTCTGTCTGAGCAAACAACATGGTACCCACTTCCTCAGTGCATGTGTATGACTCACTGTGGGATTCACCAACTAGTGCCTAGGAAGCTGTTACCAAAACTCTAGGACATAGGATGTTGAAAATGTGGACCATTGACATGAACAAGCGTCTGCCATCTATCTGGTGCATGCTTTGTCACATGTGGTGTCTACGTTACCCTAAATCTTGGAAGTCCATATTACGGATGTTGCTAAATGTATGACTAACACATGTCCTCTCTCATTTCCACAATGACTTGCATCTAAGGATTGGACACATGGACGTCACATTCATACAAGCATATGTGCAATAATGCTTCATGTAATACACACACACTTGGTCAACAAATAAATTACTTGCCAAAGAACACACATTGAGCCAAAGGCATTAAGGTATTGTACATATGTGCGTCACATTGCTATCCTCTCCTTATGCCAAACATGCCCAATTTGTGCAACACATATATGTAGGCCACACATATGGCCATCTAGTGCGTCAGCCAACCGTAAAAATACTGTGAAGGAAGTAGCGGATCATGGTCCGCTGCAATATGATGTCACACATGTGAACATACACCATCAACACCATAGTGGGTGCAATCAGCCTATCTCTGATGTGTCCCAAATGTAACATAACATAAAAACTGAAAAAATGCCCAAAACCAGTTCATGCACTGAAATTTTGACATTCCTAGCGTTATGCGTCATTTTTCGGCCACCAATACTGTATTTGCGTCATTTTATTTGACGCACAGGAGTGAACATTAGGCCGCATCCAGATATTTGTACAGGCCATGTACTATTATTTGGATGCGGGCTAATTTTCACTCCTGTGCGTCAAAAACAAATTACGCAAATACAGTATTGGTGGGCAAAAAATTACGCATAACGCGAAAAAGGGCGGACATTTCATACAGGAAGTGATGTAATAGGATATCCTGTTTACAGATCATGTACAGTGGGTGTACTTTCACTTTCACTTTGCAGTCTATGATTCTTCTAGACTGTGTGTCTGTGTAGAGAGTGGTGTCCTGAGATTTTGTGCTTTTTTGTCCTGTGTGCTGTCTGTATTGTCAATTTGTGAAATAAAAATTGTTGGTGTATACTGTCCTACTGTGTTTTGTGTACATTTGTCCATTTACCTAGTGTTTTTGTTGTTTGTGGGAGTCTGTTGTGGGTAGTGGTAGTTTGGGGATAGTTGGGCTCTTTTAGTGGTTAAGTCTACTTTTCTTCTGTATTTGTACCCCTACTTTCCCCCTTTTCCCCTTTCTATTTCTTTAACCCCTATTCCCTTTCACATTTCTACTATGTCTGGTAGGCCACATCTTGGCAGGATGGGTGAAGAGGAGTTGGGGGGGTTCATATGGTTTGTGTGCCATTTCTTGCCACTCATGATCGAGGCAGGGGGCAGGGTGATACAGGGGTATCAAACAGAGGCGCGCAGAATCCGGTGGGGAAAGGTTCTGCATCACCTGCAGCGTGTGTATGCCAGCCAGAGGAGTGACCACCAGCTGAAGCACCGGTAGGCTGACCTCATCACCAGGGAGCAGGATCTCTTGGACCACCTGGGAATCGTGATTGGTGGCCCTGTTGGTGAGTACTAATCATGTAAATGTGCACGATTAAATGCTCTGTAGTGACATAAGAGGATTTGTACTATGTCTGCCAGCTAACTTGCTGTGTGTAATGCTGGGGAAACATACAGGGATAATTGATGGACTATGGTAAGGATCACAATTGCTAGCTGTCAGGTAGCACGTGCTCAGCAAACTTACAGGATACTTTTCCATGAAGTAAATTGGTGCGGCCTTTGTGTCAGACAACCAAACGAAATAGGAGGCAATCATGTCTATATAGGGCACTTTTGCCAGAGAAGTAAAGATGTACCAACATATTGTCTAACTTTGTTGACGCAATAGCTAGACTGACTTAAGAATCACTACATGATGCAGAAAATGAGTGCTGGCTTCACGTCAATTGATTATAGCAAAGTGGCTCAGACCATGTCTCATGTGAGTCTGGTGAGTGTGGAAGGAAAGCGTTCACGGAAGTACTATGAATGTTTGGGATTATTGTGGTCCTTTATCTTTTTTGATACATGTCAGATCTGGATTTGGAAACATGGTGAAAAGGTGTAGGGTGCCCTCAGCTGGCATCTTAGAATGTTTGTTGGAGTTAGTTGTGCCACATTCCAATTAGGGATGGCAGTCCAAAGGTATGCACATGGGTTCACATCTCCATGGTTGGTGCAAATCACCATAGCTGGGCCACATCAATTGAATAAACTGTAACAACAGGTTGGCTTACAAAAGTCCCTGCCCCTCCCTCTGTACATTGTACCTATGTGTCATTAATGTGTCATGGCCACATAGCATGTTTGACTGGTAATGCAGTCCTCAAGTAACCAGGCTTTGGATGTCTCTCTTAGATGCACATGATGAGACGATTACACTCCATATTTTTTTCAGGTCACCAATGACGGGGCATGTTTGCCACCACATGATAGTTAGGGCCAATGCATGTGTGCAGATATGTGTGTAACTGTCACAGGAGACCCATGCTATGTACAAGTTGGCCGTGATATCAGATGCAGTATCATCATCTCTGAATGGCTGCCATTTCCTTATTCAGCCTACACATTGTATATGTCTTTGAAATTGTTGGTCAGTGCACAGATTTTGAGCACATTTCTTCCTTCCATGCCTTACAGGTGGACCGGCACCCTACACTCTGGGAGAGGTGGCGACATTTGAGGACCCCGACCACTCCAGTAAGTGTTGATATGTCTGTTATGTGTTGTGTTTGCTGGTTATGGACTCGTGTGAGTTGAACGCATAGCAAGGTGTGATGCGTTGGGCAATCATTTCTCTTGTTCCATGAGTGGGATTTCAGTTTCTCAAATGTTTTGAGTTGGCCAATGCGTATCCTATGGTATTATCTAGGGATTGTAGGCCATTCCTGTAGGCCCCACAGTGAGTACTGGCGTGAGTCATGTGTATGACACTTGTATCAACAAGAGTCGCACTGGAAGTCAGCGCAGATTTAGTCAGCCTGTCAGAACCACATCCTCCAAGATTGGTACAGCAAATTGCTTTCCAATAGACTTCTGCTTCCCTATTTACCAAGGTACTTATTAAACTGTAGGTAGAACCTCCTAGCAGCATGTACTTCCACATGTAGTGCTACAAGTATGTGGAACTTGAGTGCAATGGCCTAGGTGCGCATGCTAATCATGATCATAGGTGTTCTTGCAACTCTGTGTCTGATGTAAGTCAGGCCTTACTGGAAGTATATGTTGTGTACCAAGTTCAGCATTTCCTGACGTGTGGCCCTATGATTGGTCTAGGGTTTGCTGACTCCTAATTGTTGATAGACCTTACCTGTGGTGTGTGTGTGTAGAGCCAAACATGTGTGGAGTTTTCTATACACTCCTCTGTGTACATGTTGTTGGAAATTGATAGTTGTTTATCCACGCCCCCACCCTCAAACATGGGCATGGGTTTGTGAATGGGGTACCTAGTACTGATGCTACCAGTATGTTACACATACATGTGAATAAGTGACTGTTTGGTTGGAACCTAGTATACACACTCAGGTTTGGCACTTGGTACTATACTGGTAAGTCCAGTTACAACTTGCAGACCATGCGGCTTTAGTTTTGCATTCTGTACACTGACATTTGTAGCCCAGGTCTTGGCGGAGGATACGCAGCATGATTGTTAGCTGATAACTGGCAGAACTCAGATGGCAAGTCAAAGCCAGTTGTTACCCATCTTGTAGGTTATGGATGTGCTATGTGTGATGTGACCTTTGTAGGCTGGCCTGCCATGTACTTCCTCAGGGACATTCAATGATCTGTATGGTGATATGAGCTGTTACAAATACACTAGATGTATTGTCTGATTAACTTCTTGTGCCATTTCACACAATGCAGTTACTAATGTAGAATATTTGCATTTGTATTCACAGCTGCAAACATGACTCCAGACCAGGTCCGTGAATTCCAGCGCTGGGCCGTGAGATACCAGCACATCCTGCTGGTGGAGTCGGGGTTCAGGAGGATGGCCCGTCGATATCGCCATGAACGGGCCTCCGGGGCATGGAGGGCCTTCCCACAGGGTGGCCCTACTTTGCCCACCACAGCCACCACCAGCACAACCACCACTTCAAGCCAGGTGGCCCCACCCACAGCTGGGACTGTTATCCCTACATCTGCTGGACGTCCAGGCCCCAGCATTGGTACAGGTGCAGGACAGCCCACTGGCCTTGGCTCCACACACACACACAGACCTCCTCCACCGGTACCCAGACTGCCCCAGCTCCATCTGTTGATCCTGCAGCCTTCCACAACATGGAACGGAAGATGGACCGTGTGCTGCGCAAGTTAAGCCACCTGAGCCGGGATGTGCGCCACATTAACCGGCGTGTGAAGTCAATCAAGAGGACCCTCCGCAGAGCCAACCTCTAGACTGTTTTTTAAATGGACATGATTCCCTCCCCTCCCTCCTCCTTCCTTGTTCTTATAGTTAGTGGGCTTAGGGGCTTAGTGTTAGGTTAGTATAGGCTGTTAGTTTAGTTAGTGTTTGTGGGTGGGGGATGGGGGGTCCTGATTCTTTCTATTTTTACATATTAAGTGTGTGGGTGGGTGGGCTATGTTGGGGTTCTTGTGTGTTTAAAAAAGAAATATACAAATAAAAAAAAAATAAAAAAAAATATATATTTGTTTAGGATAGTATAGTATGTGTTTAGGTTAATATGTGTTGTCCTCCATGTGTCCCGTCTCATAAGGGGGGTGGAGGGTGAATGTTTAGAACATTTTGTTACATGTGATAAGTAAGTGTAGCTTAGGTTAGTTAGGGACAGTTGTGGGTAATGAGTAGTCAGGGTAGCTTAGGATAGGTAAGATTTTTCCCTCAGTTTCCTCTTCTGTGATTAGCATTTAATAATTATTTGGTTAACCCTTAACAGTATGTGTTAAATGGTACTTGATCCTGGGTTTGGAATCAGTGTACATGAATGTTGTACTATTACATTTGTGTCCTATGCTACAAACAAATCCCAACTGAGCTGTACGAATGGCAGCTACCCCAGAGCTACCTTGCAAAGTTTCCACCCTTCGTTGCAACCACCAATCACAGTTAATATGGATGACAATGTGTCTCTGCTGATAAGTGTATTTTCTACATCACAAACAGTGCTTCCTGACTTGGTATTGGGGGAACAGTTTTAGGTCTGACTGCAGTGTGATGATCAAGGACACCCTTATAAGATGAGTTCTCATAGGCACTCTTGTATTCTTGTCTTCATGACTCTCGTACGTCATTTGTGACACAGTTCAGCATGATTACCTATTTGTATATAAACTCATACACCTTCATTTATGCAGTTTTTGTAGTGTTTGGTAAGATTAGTGTGCACTGTTATATGTGTTAGTATTGCATGGTGACAACATTATGCGGCCACTATTTGATGACTTAGATATCCCTTGAGGAAGCATTCTTCTGCCCAACACAGCATGATGGTGTATGGTTTCTCACTTCATCAGATATGTCCCTCAGGATGGGCAGAGTATGATGCAATCATGGGCACTGTGCAGATTTATCTGACTACATAATATCAGGACAGTTGCATTGACAAGCTACGTAATTTGACAGTAGGCACATTTCAGTTATCTACTGCACAGTTGATATGTCACATTACCCAGAGACAGATTTGTTGTGTAAGTGCTATTTATTGAAAAGTGCTGTAGTGCTATCTGTACATTGTCCATTATTGTGAGTCAATTATAGTGACATCTTACATTGTGATCCTACACAAGGGGTTCCGGAAATGCTTTTGACATGCTGGGGTTGATGTTTCAGACAGTGCGGAGGGACAGGATTTGCCAATGAGTAGGAGAGAGACAATCACTGGGCAGGCTGACAAGATATACAGTGGTAAGCAGAACAGTCATTTAGTAGAGTTGTTGCAAGACTGGTATGTTACAAAGCGCAGGACCTTGGTAATAGTTGGCCATGTGGCAGGGACTAGTGCTTCCGGGTACTTTTCCTTGTGAATGTGATCTGTTCCATGTCTTCTTCTTCTGATGTGTGTGTTGCCTCCTCTGTCCTTGTTGTTGTTGGTTGTGAAGGGGCAACACACACCTCAGTGTTAGAAGACGTGGAGTCAGACATCCCGGTTGCTGCTCCCTGTGAAGGTCTTAAGGGCAGTACTGCAGAAAGGAGGATCTGCTGGTTCTTGAGAGTAGCAGCCACATCATGATGGTAGGCAGCCAGGTCGGCCCTGAGAGGTTCAATGTTGCATTCGTGCACGCGTTGGCAGGATTGCTGCTGTAGGCTTTGGGTCAACTGTATTACAGCTGTGCTGATTTCCTTCTGGGTTTTTTTCTGTTCCTGCAAGATAGATGTTAGGGCTTGCATAGATGCTGCCTGATCTGCAGATGACATCATGCACAAACGCACCCCCTCAAGGCTGGCTGCCATAGTTTGCATCCCCATCCGCACCTCCTTGGCCAGCTCCCGCTGTACACCAACTACAGTTCTCTCAAAGCTGGTGCCAGTGTCGTCTGAGTCCTCAGCTGTATTGGAGCTGGCAGGTCTTACAATTGGGGTGGTGGGTGGATCCTTTGCGATGGCTGATTGTTCTGTGCTCCTCCTTGTGACTGAAGGTGGGGTCTGTAGGGTTTCAAGGACCTTTTGGATAGTCTTCTGGGGAATGTTTATTGGCTCGTAATCCATGTCATCAGGGTAATCTGGGACAGGCATATCCGCAGGAGATCCATCTTCCTCTGCAATGAGAGAGGGTACAATTAGTGTGTCTGTGTTGAGGCATTTGTGATGTGACATGCCTGCCTTGTGATGAATTCACATTGTGATCTTGTTTCGTGTTCATTGATCCAGTCCTTCAGGTATTCTCCCAGGCCTATGGCCTACCTGCATGTCACATGTATGTTATTGAGTTATTAGACTTGTCGGCATCATCTCTTCTAGGTGTTGGTTTTGGCCAAATAGAGAATTGCCACCTTCTTGTCCTACTCAAGCCTCCGTCTACATCCATTCTCATGGTGAGACCTTTCACTGGCTGTGGGTGTTCTGATGGGCCTGGCAGCACACTTAACAATCTGGACCTGCCCCAATCTCTGATCTTTCACATCCACTTAAATGTATTTGACATGTGGCATATCCTATGCAAAAGCTGCACCTGGGGCTATCACAGTGTCGTGATCAACAAAACCGATAGTGTAGGCCGGCCGCAGCGTTGCAGGCCAGTTACGGTGTCAGGAAGCCCCGCAAACAGTACCTTTGGAATCGCAGGGTGTCGTGCTCCTTGCCGTAAGCTCCGGAGAACGGCGTCACAGGTGTCCCGCTGTTGGTTCTGGAGTCGGTGTGTGAGTCGTCGGGCCCTTGAAGTCACACGCCTTGGGGATCGAACTCCAGGCTGATGAAGTCACCAGTGCTGGCGTGGATGGCGTTGGGGCTGTGGTGCGAAGCTGGACGATGCGACCTGCGGTGCCCACAGGTCACGGTGCAGGCAGCAACCCGGTTGCGGCGTCTGTGAGACCAGGACTGCGGTGTGAAATGGGGGGGTGCAACATGCGGTGTCACCAGGTAACGGAGCAGGCAGCGGCGTTATCGGTGCTGAAGGGCTGTCATCGGTAGGTCCAAGCCAGCAGGGCCAGATGGGGCACACTTCGGGACCCTCATGAGCAGTGTCCACAGGCCAAGTGCAGACAGGATGCCTGGTGACGGCAAAGGAGTCGATGATGCAGGTGTCGGTGGACCAGGGCTACTGTGTGGGACGGGACGGTGCTTCGTGTACCTCACGAGCGGTGTCCAGAGGCCAGAGTGCAGGCATTAGTGCCAGTGTCAGCAGGAGTGTCGTCGTTGGGGATGCCTAGGCTGCGGTGTGAGCAGGTGATGCCGGAGTGAGAGGCCCACAGGTCGCGGTGCAAGCAGCGGCTCAGTGAAGTTGTCCGATGACGGTGTAGGTGAGACCAGGGTCGCGGTGCGAAGCAGGGCAATGCGACTCCGTGTGGCGTCGGCAGGTCACGGTGCAGGCCAGCGGCTTCACAGGGGTTTCTCTTCTATTCAACAGCACAAAACACACAGTTCCCAGTGCTGCAGGTCGAGGAAACTGAAGTCTTTGGTGTCCCTGAGACCTCCAACAGGAGGCAAGTTCTACTCCAAGCCCTTGGAGAACTTTCTCAAGCAGTACACACAGCAAAGTTCATCCTTTGCACTCCTTTCAGGCAGAAGCAGCACCTGCAGGCCTGTCCAGCAAAGAAGCACAGCAAAGGGACATTACTCCTCTAGCTCTTCAGCTCTTCTCCTTGGCAGAGGTTCCTTTTGATTCCAGAAACATTCTAAAAGTCTGGGGTTTTGGGTCTTCTTCTTATACTCCATTCTGCCTTTGAAGTTGGCAAACTTCAAAGCAAAGTCTCAAGTGTTTGCAAGATCCTTCTTTGTCCAGGTGGGTACACTTGCCAGGTTGAATTGGCAGTTTAAAACTGCACACACAGACACTGCATTAGCAGGTCTGAGCCAAGTTTACAGGGCTACTCATGTGGGTGGCACAATCTGTGCTGCAGGCCCACTAGTAGCATTAGATTTACAGGCCTTGGGCACCTCTGGTGCATTTTAGTAGGGACTTACCAGTACATTAAATATGCCAATCATGGATAAGCCATTCAACAGTACAATGTACCTAGGGAGCAGTGGTAAAGTGTGCAGAGACAATAAACCAGCAAAAACAGACCTGAAAAAAAGGAGGAAGAAGGCAAAAAGTTTGTGGATAACCCTGCAAAAAGGGTAATTTCCAACAATGCATTTTTCTACTTTTACTTTTTATAAGTTTAAAAATATTGGGGATGTTTGTTGAATTTATGTAAATAATCTGAGTACTTGTTTGAAAATTAATCTAAATTGTGTATGTATTTTTGGATGAACTGTACTTTCCTAGCTCTAATCTAATTTTAAGGGCAGTAGACCCCTTTACTACACAAAACTACAGTAGGGATTAAGGGGGTCATTCCGACCCCGGCGGTCAAGGACCGCCGGGGCCGGGGATGCGGGAGCACCGCCAACAGGCTGGCGGTGCCCCTCAGGACATTCTGACCGCGGCGGTTCAGCCGCGGTCAGAACAGGAAAACCGGCGGTCTCCCGCCGGTTTTCCGCTGTCCTGCAGAATCCTCCATGGCGGCGCAGCTTGCTGCGCCGCCATGGGGATTCTGAGACCCCATACCGACATCCTGTTCCTGGCGGGTCGCCCGCCAGGAACAGGATGGCGGTATGGGGTGTTGTGGGGCCCCTGGGCCCTGGGGGCAGTGCCCATGCCCGTAAGAGGGCCCCACTATGTATTTCAGTGTCTGCTTTGCAGACACTGAAATACGTGACGGGTGCCACTGCACCCGTCGCACATACCCACTCCGCCGGCTCCATTCGGAGCCGGCTTCCTCGTGGGGAGGGGTTTCCCGCTGGGCTGGCGGGCAGCCTTTTGGCGGTCGCCCGCCAGCCCAGCGGGAAAGCCAGAATGGCCTCCGCGGTCGAGCGGCCATATGGCGGCTCCCGCCGCCCGCGGGGGTCAGAATGACCCCCTAAATCTTTTTCCATAGATGTGCAGTTGATTGGTGTTCGACATGCCAGCCTTAGGGTGGTCTTCCCCCAAACTGTTTGCCTTACTCCTCCGGTTTTTGCTGAATTAGTTTTTGTTAGCTTTAGAACTTGGCACACTGTACCACTGCTGACTAGTGCTGAAGTGTTTGTGCTCTCTCCTTTAAACATGCATAACAATGGCTTACACGCAATTAGCACAATTAGGGGCATATTTAAGAGTTCCTAACGCTATTCTTACACCACATTTGCATTATGTTTTTTACACTAATGTGGCGTTAAAAGGCCAAAAACGCTGCACCATATTTACAAAGCGGCGCAATGCATGCATTGCGCCACTTTGTAACCCTTTACACTACATTATGCCTGTGCAAGAATAATGTATGCAAAGGGGGCATTCCCCCTTTAGGGGGGCCCAAAAAATGACGCAAGGAAATCTAAAAGATTTCTTTGCTTTGTTTTTTTTTTTGCACTTTTAACACCTGGTCAGAGCAGGCGTTAAAAGGAGGCTTTCATTGGTTACAATGGGCCTCTAGGTGCTTTGCAGGGTTAGCATCCACATTTTTAACGCTACATACAAGTCACCCCTAGGGTAGACCCTATACAGCCCATAGGGCTGTGTGCAGTGTATTTAAAGAGTTGGACATGTACTTTTTAGTTTTACATGTCCTGGTAGTGAAAACTCATAAATTCGTTTTTCACTACTGTGAGGCCTACCTCTCCTATAGGATAACATTGGGTTACATTATTACATCTAATAAGTGATAACTTTAAATTAAGAACACATGTAAGGAAGTCAAGTTTGATCTCTAAAGAATTGTAATTTAAAATATTCTTTAATGGTAAAGTTGGATTTTAAGTCACAATTCTGAAAATGCCACTTTAGAAAGTTGGTATTTTCTTGTCCTAACCATTTTGTGCCAGCAGTCTGTTTCTCAGGTCACATGACTTGGGGTAGCTGGCAGTTGGCCTTTGTGTATTACTCCCAAACAGTGAGATAAAGGGGGAATAGGTGTTGGGATCATGGGCCATCTCTGTCAGAATGAGGGGGAGGAGATATCACCTATCACACTTGCCCATCACAAAGGCTGTACCTTAGCATATTCACAGTGAGGTTCACAATAGTCTTTTATGCCCCCTCTCCCGCCCCCCCCCCAGCAAGCTGGGCCATGGCAGGGAAGCAGGAATTTCCAGACACCTCTGTTGGGGGAGGTTTCTAAAAAGCTTCTCTCACTTCAAATTGAGCAGAAGGTATAAATAATAGGTCCTCAGACCCTTCTGGGCCTGTGGACTTTGCCAGAAATAAAGACTGCCCAGCTCTGAAGTCTGCCCTGCTGACCTGTTTGCTGACCAAGGACTGTTATGCTGCTGTGAGCTTCCCTACTGAATCCAGCCTGCCTTTGTGGACTCAGAACTCCAGTAAATCTCCAAGGGTAATTTGGGTGGCCCCCTACTCAAGCCATAGGGTCATAACAGTCTTCCTCGACACATCTTCCCGCAGTGCGATGCACCCCTCCATCAACTCCAACTCAGTGCGACGCTGCTTGTCCTAGATGCCTACATATCTCAGTGCAAGTCCTCGCAAGTCCCGGCAGCTTCTTCAGTTCATACACAGCCTGACCCCGACACCAGCCCAATGCAAAGTATCTCGTCCCCTCCGCCGATGCAGCGCTGCACAAATCTCCACAAGCCTCACCTGCTTCCTTAATGATGCAGGACCTCTTATCACAGCTCTTCATTGACAGTCAATGTCTCCACCGCTGTTCAGTGCATCTCAATGTCAGACCTCTCATCGCAGCTCCTCGTCGTCGGTTCTTTGATGCCGGCCCACTCACTGCGACACAAGGAACTATGTATCTTGATGCCCAGGTCCACAAGATACTCAGTCCTGTATCCAGCCTGCACTCCATCACCGTTGGCCTAAAATTGTGACTTGGACCTGGATTTTTGTCATTTTGGTCTCAAATAATTTATTACATTTTATTCTGTTTTTCTAAATTGGTGTGGGATTTTTCTTGTGTTGTGTTTTCACTTTACTGCTGTTTGTATGCTGCATAACTCCTTTTCACATTGCCTCTAAGTTAAACCTGACTGCCTTGGGCCAAGGTACCAGCGAGTTAAGCACAGGTTAATTTGGGGTTTGGTTGTGGTTTCCCCAACAAGAATTGTGGAGGCTGCTTGAGCAGGGTTTCAACCCCACTCAGCCAGTAACCCAATTTCCTACAATTGGCAAATGGTGCCAATGGTAATGGACGGAGCATGAGAAGAGAAGGTTCTTAAGAAGTTTACAGCACGTTGGCATTCCACTGTCTAGTCTTACTCATTTTTGCATCTCATTCCAGGTTTTAGTACAACACAGGATAGAGCTTACCTGACAGTCTTATATTTCTTTGTTGTTTAAGGGATTTCAGAATGAGGTAAGCATTGCTTCCGGTGTTGCAGGTACTTCCCATTACAGACCATTTTATTTCTCAAGTAGGACAGTGATCACAATATAGTGCTTTACATGTGCTCCACAGTGTCTTAAAGGCAATCCTGGCCTGCAAGCCCTGCTAGTGTAAGCCATGGAGTAAGAGAGCATTGTGGTTGAATGATGTTGTCTGGTTTCTGGAGCTATAGACTAGGTGGACAGTCAAATGAAGGTTAGCTTTTGGGCAACCAAAGGATTCTGAGTATTATGCCTGTAATGCCACAGAAAAATTGGAACACACCCAAGTCTTTATTACTGGCAGATAGACTCCATTTATTTGTAAGATAAAGTAATTACAGTATAATTAGAAAACCTTGTAAAGATCTGAGAATAGGTGGTGGTTTGTTGTCCATCATTCCTTTCCTTTCATGAACTGGTTTCAGGTCATTCAGCGGCAGAGAGCTTCAGGGTCATGCACTTTATAAGTCTACCATATCCTAAAATACAGTGAAGTATGCTACAAGTGTTATAAGTGTGGTTGCGATTCTCAGCACTGACAGTTCTACCATCTGAAGTTTGACAGGCAGGGGCTTTCTTTAGTACAGAGGAGGAACAATTCAGTTTTTATGGGTAGCATTTTAGCTAGTATATGGCCATCCTCTCTTCTAAAGCCAGTACGTTGGACTTCAGTTTTTCAATGTCACTATAGTCTGGCACTGTAAGGTAAACATTACAAAGTTTTTTATAACCGTTTAATAAGCAATCCAAACTTTTTAAAAACCTCATGGCGTATAGAACTTTAATGAAAGCTGGCTTTGATCATTAAAAGTTATAGTACTTTTTATAACTTTTAAGCAAATAATTCCAAACCTTTTTAACGCCTACATAATGTTTACAAACTTTAAAAAAAAGATGTTTGTTTATGAAAAATGTATAAATACTTGAGCAAACCACTCCGCCTATTTTTCAAAAAGTTATAAAACGTATTTAGAGGATTTAGAAATGTTTTGAAAAAGGTTGTCAACGTTCTTGAAACGCAAGAACAGATGTGATCTACCTAAGGACCTACGATTAACCTGGCTTGTAGAATTTAGCCACACTTTTCTAACAAGAGGCGAGGAGGACAAGCAGATCTGTAGTCCTGAAGCAGGGTGAATATAAGGCAAAGAGAAAATCTATAAAATAGCTCTTTGGGAGGTTTAAAATGTGTTTAGGGTTCAGTATCACCTCATTGTAAAAGAAGGATGCAGTTGTCTCATAGGACACACTGTGAAGCGAAATACAGATGCTTGGGGGCATATCTACACAGAAGTGGTGCAGCGCTGTTACAAAATAAGGAGTGCCACGATACGTCACTTCTGAAACACTGGGATGCGCCGTATTTACACAAATACAGCGCATCCCTGTGTTTCCCCTAGCGCTGGCATTAATTTAGGTGCCACCACCAACGCAGACATCCTTGCACCACAGTGCAAGGGTGTCTGCATTGAAGGGAATGATTGTTTATGTGCAGGAAGGTATCTCTTCTTGCACATAAACAATCTACAATGGCGATTTGTTACTTTCATATGTACTGCAGAATGCAGCACATATAGAAGTAGCAAATCGTCATTATTGAATGATTGTTTATGTGCAGGAAGAACACCTTCCTGCACATAAACAATCATTCATGGTGTTTTGCTCTTTCTATGTGTGTTACAGATTTATGAATGCTTGTAAATCTGGAGCGGTGTCAAAAGCAATGGGTGTCGCGATGAAACACCCACAGCAACACTCATTGCACGCCCCCTTGCCACAGAAAACTGCATTGATGGGCCACATTGACAAGGTGGCGTTAAGCCACAAAAAGTGGCTTAGCGCCACCTTGTAAATATAGGGCTGTGCACAGTGCCACCGGGGCGTCACAAAAAGTTACACTCCGGTGGTGTTAGGGGCATGTAAATCTATCTTTTTTATTTCCGTGCTGAAACACAAAAATATTGATGTTCTGCAATTGTACTGTATGAAGATCCCAATATGGTAGTAAAAGGGTTTATCACGCTAAATCTACAGCGAGATGTATCCACAGGGCTATGGATATACGTGGGTCACGTGCCCAGCATGACAACCAAGGTCCAAGTTCTTCTCAGATGCATTGATTTCAGAAACTCACACAGTTGAAAATTTCTTTAAAAGAAATGTTCGTGCAACCTAAACTTTTCTTTTTTTTTTTACTTTTCCCAGCTGGTGTGTGAAGACGTGAACGTGGATCGGTTTTACCCAGTCTTGTACCCTAAGGTAAGCACCTGACAGCTGTGTCACTCCAGATGCTTTACCTTTTAGAAAGGTGAAGAAAAGTGACATCTGAGCAAGTCACGTGGAAAATGTGAAGGGGCGGAGGGTGGTTCGGAAGCCGCCGGGAGAATCCTTATAAAAGAAAAACACTCTTTCAGTTGATTTCATTATCATGTATAATTTGCGCATTTTGAAAATCAAATTCGTAAAATACATTTTCATAACGAGTCTTCTTCGTCAGGATCTGATATGTCATAAACTGAGCCAAATAAAACCTTAGGTAATTCGGACCTGGCCACGGCCCTTTATAGGCTAATGTTTGTATGGTGGGATAACGTGATAAAAAATAAAATTCATCTTGTCATGGGTTGGAAATGGCCACCTGCAGAGTTATATTTAGAAGGGGCAGAACAGGTGCTATATTTGGGAATGACCTTCCATGGACATAACACAAAAAAGTTACGAGCAACATTTTCCCACATTCTTGCACATTACCTATTGCCTGTTGCTGGTTTTAAAAGTAACTTTCACACAATGAGCGATTGACAAGCCTAGGTAGGAATACGTGTCCCTCCTCAAAACGCTTTGAGCTTCAACACCACAGATTATATTTTGTGGGCTGAAGTAGAAACAGTGGATGTTGTTTTAGAGAGAGGCAAAGGGAACCTAAGAAGGTGGATAATACTGAATGTACAGGCATAGGTTGATGGGGGCACTTATAAAAAAAGACAGTGAGACCCAAAGGAGGATGCACATGTACTTCTAGAAGCAATCCAGTGAATGGTGTGACATGGGGCATCATCACCCAAGAAGACATCATCAAACTAAAGAATTGTCTGCAATGCCTGTTTTGGCATTTGTTAGAAATGGAGGACAGAGTAAAGAGAAATGTTTTCTAAACTCTGCACTACATGGACCCTTTAGGATCAAAATGTCCCGAAGACATGTAAGAGATGCTGGGGTGATTCTGCAAATACCTCTAGGTAGATACCACATTGACCATTTATCGGTTCAGATATATGGGCTCTAATGCAGTTGGGGGGGGGAGGGGATGCACTTACACAACTATTCTATTCAAGAGTTTAAATATTTCTTATAAGCTGTGGTGGAGAAGTTCAGCTTTGGTGCCAAGGACCAGAGTGAAATTGTTAACAATCCATCCCAGCCTGTAGGTTGTGCAGACGCTTCCATGTTGTGTTACAGCCTAGTTAAAATTGCTTTTGGTGCAATGGACTAAGCCTCTTCTCACTGTTCACATGATACTTGGAGATAAGCTACAGATGCAATCAATTGTTCAAAACCCCAGAAAACATGAATCTTGTTATCATCAGATCCCTCCTACGGAAACCAAGGATTTAACCACAGGCTTATTATTACATGATGTCTAACCTTGCTTTTACCAGCAAGATCACTGAAAGGAAGGTTATGAGACAACTCCACAAATGTGTGGAACTGAATCATATCCATCACAACCATCAATCTGATTTAGAGGGGTAACAAATCAGTTCTGACCTGCAGCAGGGAAAAACGTCTTCTAGTGGGTGAGAACAAGAAGTCAGGCATCGTGCTCCTTGGGATTGCAGCATCCTATGGTACCATTGACCATACTGTATTTCTGTGAAGGCTTGGAACAGATCACATCCTTACTATCAAACCACGGCAAACAATCCTAATCAGAGCCTTTGAATCACCCCCTTGCAGAGTGCCACCATCATAATTTACTTGTGCCCGCTATCCCCACTCTTAAAGCAGTACAAACCAATCTTCATAGGTATACTGACAATACGTAAATCCACTCCAAGGAGAAATATGGGCCAGATAACCAGAATAACATCACAACGTGCATGAATCAGGTGCAGATGAAAGACAGCCTTCCCGTACTGATGGACCATACAAAGGAATAACAACTGGTCAAAGGGAATAGATCTGAGGAACAACTAGTCTTTAACTAGTGGGCCCTTCTGCAAACCACCATGTATAGATAGTTCCTGTGTAGTTCGGAGCACGGAGACTGTCTTACTGCGGCATGGTACTGAGCCAGTTTAGATATTCTCACAGGTGTGTGCTTTGACTGCCTCTCTGCCTTTCTCTCCCTTTACAGGCATCGCGACTCATTGTCTCCTTTGATGAACACGTCATCAACAACAACTTCAAGTTCGGGGTCATCTACCAGAAGTTTGGACAGGTAAGACTCCCCAGACCAATCACCCTGGTAGCAAAGAAAAGTAGTACCCTGACTCCTGGCCACATTTGTGTAAAAAGAGGTAGCTTGTAATGATCCTGTTCTCTTTGAGGTTCTTTTTCTTACACGCTGTTTAGATCACTTCACACTTTTATCACTTATTTTACTGTTGTGTCCTGAGTACAAGGTGATCTAACTATTCAGACCCCTTCCTTCCCACTTTTCTTGTCTTCGGGGCAGGAAGTGGTGTCCATTGCCCTGGGTCTGGGCCATGGAAGATTCTGTCCAGCAGGGTCCTAGTGAACTCCTCACAACATAACACTTACTCTATGCAGAGGAGGGGCTTTATCCATTCCTACTCTATTTGTTTCATACACTTTAGTTATGTCTCACTAATTCCCCAATCAAAAGCATCATACACTTCAATGGTGTCTCACTTATTTCAATGGATTCCCCACGTGCCCCTATATTTAATCCACTTAAGTGATTTAGGGAACGCATGATACTATAGATGCTTTCTCCCATTCAGCGCTGTCTCTCATTCCTCTCATTTGAGCAGCTGAAGCACTTCCAGTGAGTATCACCCATTACACCTATTACTGGCCTCTAAGTCTTTGTTGAAGCCTAGTTAGTTCCATTGCCATTTGTGTAATTATGGGCCAGGGCAAAAGCACTGAGCCCATGGGTACTCTTTCTGCACCGGCCTCCCCTGAGCTCATTCAGCCCCATCCAGTAATGTGTGAAAGGGTTCATGTCAACTGCAACTTTATTCAGTCGTTTTCCTCTGTGATGCAATTGATTCATTTTTCAATTTTTTAAAAAAGTGTATTTATTAGACGGTCAAGCACAACCTATACATCGCATACTATACATAATAGAAACAGATTTAAACATTTTTACAGTAGAGCAGTAGATAAAAAGGCTTTCAACTAGTTAGCCAAAAACAACACCTCAGATAGTATACCCACATTACCTTGGCATACACTCCTACTAGTGTGTCTCACATAGTCAGTTAGCAACTACTCTAAGTACTTCAGAACAATTACTATGTTGACATTCTAAGCCTTGGCACAGGGAAGGGCCTCACTTACACCCCACTCTAAGCAGTCCGGCTCAGTTAGCCACAAGACAGGGTCTACAGGTGTGGAAGGTGTATTAAACCTGCATGGAAGCAGGCCTTATATTTTCAGTGATCAGAGCTATCTGGACTGTCTTTTTGTTTTTTGGGCCTCTGCTCTGTTGCAGTGAGCCCCCATACTGGTTCATTTGGTCTCCCCTCCACGACCGCATTTTAGTGCATTGGGCCCTTCTTCTATCACATTTAGCACTACAGACTTTCTTTCAGTGCCCCGTCCTGAGGTACTGCGGGCCTTACTCTTTGACACCAGCCCTTCTACCAGTGTGGCACAGCGGTGTAGCTGTTAATACTGAAGTAGGTGCAGTGGCACTGGGACCGGACAACTGAGGGGTTGATTGTATTTCAGTTTTAGGTGTTTGTACTACCAAACCAGGGAATGGGTGTCCATTTTCCTTGCTAACATTGGGGCCCATGGAAGCCTTGCTACGCCATTGGTGCACCAGACCACTTGTCTAAGGTACTAGATCTCTCCAATCCATTGGGTTCGAATCTGAAATGACGACCCCATTGACTAGTGTTAGCACCTTCCACAAGTGCACTGGGCCCCTCCTGTAAGCACTGGCCTTTTCTAATAGTGCAGTAGGCCCATTTAGTAATAAAAAAAGCTATGCTTTTAAAGCACTGACACCCTTTTTAGTACACTGGACCCATTCTCTAGTGCACTTGGCCCCTTTTGTAGTAGACTGAATTAACCCTCTATTACCTGGCATCCATGACTCTTTTGTATCAAGGATCGCCACCTGACAGCTCTTGATACTTGTTTCTACGGATCAGAGTGAGAGAATAACTTCTTCACTGATGTGTGTTGGTGTGTAGAGGTCTGGTCAAAGCTTACCACAGCACTGTTTAGAGATGGGCTGAACAAAATCCATTCTTACACGAACTTGATTCTTCAACGTATCACATTTCAGATCTCCGAAGAGGAGCTTTTCAGCACCATCGAAGAAAGTCCGGCCTTCGAGGAGTTTCAGGAGTTCTTAGGGCAAAAAGTCCAACTACAAGATTTCAAGGGGTAAGTGTGACCCTGCAGTGGGGGGATCTGCAGAAACTGACCACTTTATTGTATACCTTTGAGCCCACAGTCATTTTGGTTTTGTCAAATGCCATGTGAACTGGAATTTTGGCAGCATGCCACAGTATACAGGGTCTGCCTTATATTTTATTAAAAGAACATTGTCCTGCACTTGGATTCCCTTTTAGGTCTCCTCTACCAGACTGCACAAGTGTGTCTGGTTGTGATAGAGAATTAACATATAGCCGCCCTTTTCTGACAGTAGGTTGGCGTTATTGTCACTCTCATTTTTTTGAATCTCATTCAATAACTTGCTTTTCTCTTCTTATGTTTGTCTGTCCCTTGGAGAATAGCCTCTTTAGGATCCTTTCGATTTGCTGACTTGTGTCCTTTCACTTCTCATATTTAGGTTACTACTTTTTTCTCCTATATATTTAGCACTCCATCAGAGTTTGTGTTTTCTAGCTCTCTCCCTTGTGTGCAGCTTCACCCCCTAAAATATCCATGACTTCCCCCAACAGCACCTGCTCCACCCCGCAAGCTTGTCTATAATACCACAGCTATAGCGATATGTTTGCTGGGATCTTTAAGAAGGGCACACTAAGGATATTCTGGCACTGGGGGAAGGGCTTCCTGGCACACTCATTCAGTTGGCATATGGTGGAGAAAGTGTACTTAGCATGAAGGCTTTCCTGCAGGCCCATAAATCTGCTTTCTTGGCTACTGATGAAGACCGAATGGCTGAAACGTATGAAAAGAAAATTCAGGCTTGGCTAGTGTTTCCCTTTACATTCAGACACTTCCTTGTTCTTTTGAAATTTTGTTCGGTTACCAGAGTGAAAAGTATTTCAAAATTAAAACCATGATATTTATAAACATTGAAACGTTGAACTCAATGTACTACACTGAGATGTAATATGATACGTTTGCTTTTCGTGCAGTATTTCAAGCAATAGTAACTTTACAGACAAACATGCTTGGCAGTCTCATTAGAAAAGCAAGACCTATTGGCTTTGCCAATGCTTGTTATTATCTTTTGAGGTTGGTGATGGACTTAGTTTGGAAGATACAAATAAAGTATGTGAACTCATATATGGCTATAGAGAAGAGTTGTATGAATGAGCTGGGAAATTACCTATGGGCCAACATTTAATATCACACTGTAAGTGTTTTGACATAAACCACTGTTCAAGTTAAAGGTACATTCTCACTGGTGCATCCTGCATATATTTCCCTTTTTACAATTTATGTTTTGCATATGCATTAAGGGCTTTAAGTCCCCAAGTGTCAGAACGAGAAACATATTTTTTTTTTAATGGGGTGATGGAGTTTTGCTGGTCGAAAGTAAACAGGCAGGTATTTTGGTATAGTTGTTCCTGGCTAAGGTGAAAGAAAGTGTAGAAGAGGGGGATAGGTAAGTCCATTACATAAGCTGCTAGTAATGGCTTGGTGAGTTATTGCTTGTTGTCAACATTGGCACTGATCTGAAGATCATAAATGAGAACCCAGGGAAAGCAGACTCTGGGTTTCAATACTTCGAGGTTGGTAAATCAAGTACCATTTCTCCATTTCTCTGAGTAATAGTAGCAGAACTTATCTCCAGTGTGGCATGATTGCATGAGTGTGGTATGATGTGAGTATGTGTGTATTTATATATATATGTATGTATGTGTATATATATATATATATATATTTATATATATATATATATATATATATATATATACACGCACACACACACACGTCAAAAAAGCTTTTTCTATGGAAACATGGTCCTAACTAAAACTGCCTACCGGCGACCGCCACTAGGTTCTATATATATATATATATATATATATATATATATATATATATATATATATATGGCGACAAAGTCTTGGCAAAGATTAAGAACTTATGCACGACAAATGCATAGCTTCGATTGGCTGCCAACACTTCAAACCAGGAATGTAAGAAGATAAGGGGCCAAGGTAGTCACCCTGAGCTAAAAAGTTTTTTTTATTTTTTATTTTCACTGTGAACTACAGCGGATTAGGCGAAAATAAAAAAATATATAGTGCTAGCACTTGCACTTCTTTTCTATAGAGCCCCGGGTGGGCCAGGTCCCGGGAGCATTGATTTATATATGTGCGGTGGGGAGTACCCCCCCCTCCCCTACGCCCTTGGGACCACCTCCTCCCATGGGCACAAACACTAAATTAATGAATGGGGGCCACCTGGCCCACCCACGGACCCGAGGACCAATACCTTCCCAGGGAACAAGCATTAAATTAATGGGGAGAGGCACCTGGCTCCCATCCCCCCTACAGCCTCGTGGACCACCACCTCCCCGGGGCACAAACACTAAAAAACAGCCCCAGGACACCACATCCTGGGGCACTTTTAAACTTGTGTTGAAGGGGAACACTAAGCTCCCCCCACGCAGCCCCGGGGACCACCATCTTCCCAGGGCAGTTTTGTTATTGAGTGTGGGGGGTGCGCAGCACCCCTTCTCCTCCCCCCATTCCCTGCAGCCTCAGGGACCATGGCCACCTCCCCGGGGCACTTTTGTAATTGGGTGCGAGCACAGACCCATTACCTCACTGGTGCTATTCGTTGGAGTGGTGCCTCACTCCCCGCCAAGGAGCCATTGATGGCACTGGGAACCGCCACCCTTAGGGCTGGCTCCTGCTATGTCCCAGGGTTCCCACCCCCAGGACATAGCTGTTTGCTGTGGCTCAGCTGCAGCTCTACAGCTGCTGCCAAGTCAAACACTCTGCTTGTAGCGAGGGAGAGTGGTCAAACAGCTCTCCCTCGCCGTAAGCAGAGGTTTCTCTATTTGCAGGCAGGGAGAAAGAGGAAACAATTGCTTTCACAGAGAGGGAGCTTCTCTAGACGCTCCCTCTCTGTGACAGCAATGCTGGGTCCCGAAGGAATTTGGGAGCCAGCTGGGACCCTGGGGGTGTTCAGGCGCCCTCCACGGTCCCCAACATATTGACTGGGTGCCCTGGGGGGCACCCAGGTCATATGGCCAGGCCCCAGGAGATGGGGTCCCTGGGGCCGAGATCTTCTCTGGTGAGGGGGGGGAGGGGTGCGCACTGTCCCAGTCCTCGAAAAAAAAAAGTATTTAGGTCACGTCTCAGGGATGGGGTCCCCGGGCTGTGGTTGACCTGGGGATGGGGGCCATGCAGTCCCCCACCCAAAAATAATAAATAATTAGTCTGCACTGTGGGGTATGGGGTCCCTGGGGCCGAGATCGGCTGCTAATTACTGCAGATATTACAGCAATCATGACAACTTCTCTAATGTCCTTAAATCTATAAATGAAACAGCAGTCAACTTTTTGATGAAAAAGCTGTGCGTGGCGAGGGCGCAACTTTAACATACAACGGAGTTACGTGTGGCATAATGGTGAAGCTCACAGGCCCTCACACTGGAAGTTAATTTCCCAAATTTTATTTATTTTTAACTTTAAAAGTTTAAGGATGATTATGAAAGATGGTCTCACTCTTTTTAATTGACAAATAAATTTTTCTTTTCAATTTGTCCAAAAATAACTCATTTGAAATAAATTGTTCACCAAAGCCCAACAAACTCTCTCCTACTCACTCCTTTTCTCCCTTTCTCTCTCTCTCAATTTCTTTTTCAATCTTTCTCTCACTCATACACCCACTCAGACCCTTATGCATCCAATCACAAACCCACTGAGACGCTTGTGCATCCACTCACAGCCCCACTCACACCCTCACAAGCTCACTCACAGACCCACTGAGACACTCATGCACCCACTCACAGACCCACTCAGACTCTCACACACCCAGTCACAGACCCACTGAAACCCTCATGAACCCACTCACAGACCCACACAGACACTGACACACCCACTAAGTCATTGATGCACCCACTCTTACACTCAGACACTCATGCACCTACTCACAGACCCTCTCACACTCACCCACTCACAGATCAACTCAGACTCTCACACACCCAGTCACTGACCCACTGAAACCTTCATGCACCCATTCACATCCCCACACAGACACTGACACACACAGTAAGATACGGATGGACCCACTTTCACACCCAGTCAGACACTCTCACAGCCACTCTCACTCCCTGATACACCCTCTCATACCTATTCTAACACCCAGAGAGACAGGACGTGGCCAACTCCCGCCCTGCACGGCCAAAGGGCCATGCGCAGCATGGGGTTGGATGGTTAGGGGGGTTGGCCGCAGGATCTGGTGGTAGTTGGATTAAAGTATAGGAATAAATATTACTTTACATTAGAAAAACCAAAGAAATTCACTGAAAAAAACAAAGGTTACAGGGTTGTTATAGTTAGGAAATAGCATAAGAAAAACCCGTGCCTTAAGGTAACCATAACTCATGCCCTCGTCATGCACTGCTAATTACCCCTCAAATTACAGCACTCATGACATCTTTGATAATATCAATGCAATTTGCAGTAAGATTTTTTAGGAAAAAACTGTGCATGGCAAGGATCTAACAGAAATCATGACAACTTCTACAATGTCCTTAAAAGTGAAACAGCAGTCACATTTTTGAAGAAAAAGCTGTGCATGACGAGGGCGCGAGTTTATAGTTACCTTAGGGCATGAGTTATAGTTACATAAGATAACTATAACTATAACAGGTGAATTTCTATAGTTTGCTACGTTTAAAATGTGAGCCTTCCTATAACGTCCCTGTACATATATATACAAACAAAGGCTGTCCTCTATGAAAGTGCACTCCCGACAGGTTATGTATTAGGGAATATGGCAAAGCCAGCAACTTACAGATGCACTTTTTGACTCACTTAGAGGCCCACAGAGGGCAGTATCAGTATTTAACAGAGTAATCAGGTGCCTTCAATTATCTGCTGAACTCAAACATTTGGCCTATAACAAGGACGGAGATGTCTGAAACGCATAAGCCCTGAAGAAATAAAAAGCAATTCTCTGTATGTTGCTGGCTTTCATGCATTCTGAAAATAAACCTGTTGAGAGTGCTCCTTTCGTCTGAGGACAACTTTCTTTGTGTGTATATATATATATATATATATATATATATATATATATATATATATATATGTTCAACTCTACTTTCCTCACAGCAGTTGCTGACTCACCCTTCTGGAGCGAGTGCGTCATTCACAGGTGTGGAGATCTGGTATCAATCAGGGATACACTCCACCATGAAGCACTCTGGAAGACACACTCCAGTAATGAAATTTAATTTATTTTGGTCACTTTTCCTGATTCTTGTAGTGGCACCGCAACATATTGTACATGTTGTCGCCAGCCAATCAGGATTGACCAACCCACATTAAACTGGCTCATCAGGACATATCGAGACACCAGTGGTTCAAATATTCATAACTTTTTCTCAAGGTTAACTCCATCATGCCCAACCCAAGCAACTCTATAAACGCAAACTTCTCTAAAACTACTAAATGGCTTTACACCAAATAATGAAAAGCACACTTTCTGAGTAAAGTTCTAACTTTGTGCCAAATCTGATGTAATTCCACTCAGCCGTTCATTCAGAGAGCAAACTTTTCAATTGGAATTAAAATGGCAAATTGCTGTTTTGGAAGCACTACTTTTGTTTGCCACCTGCTTGACAGATCTATGTCAGACTTTCCAAGAGGGAGCCAAAGTCGACAAACTTTTGTTTGGCATGTTTCATGCACATTTGTTGACAGTACCCGAAGTTATGAAGAAAGCAAAAAATGCCTTTCATGTGGAAACTCTGATCTAATTAAAACTATTCCGGTGTTATATCCGCCAGAGTAATATTAATAAACCGCAAGGTCAGTAGAATGAAGACGCGCACTCTAACGTACTGGTGCAGTAAGTCTGTTTTATTTCTCTAGAGGAGCCATTGCCAACTACTTTGGAGAAATAAAACACACTCACTGCACCTGCACATCTGTGGGTGCTTCTTCATTCTGTTGAGTTTACAGTTTTGCAACGTATTTCACTTAGGCCCGCTCCCGCATGCACGCCTTCCTGACTGGATGGATTTCGGTCATGTATAAGTATATATATGTTTGGGTGCTTTTATGCAGAAAAGTGAGTTGTGTAAATACACATATTTCACAGGGAGCCATGCAATACAGAAGCTATTATAAATCTCCCTGTGAAATATGGAGTACGTTATCATAATGACAGCTCCTAAACCACTCTGTAGATGTTTACCATTATCAAAGCTACTAGCATTAAGCGGCATAAAAGCGGAAAAAAGCAATATATGCGCTACATTTCCAATAGTCTTATTTTCGTCATTTCAAGCTAAAAATAACATTTGTGAAACCTGAAAATCATGTGTAAAATTATGTGGTAAATGCAGTAAATCCATAACTATCCAGTAAACCCTGCAGCCATAGAATCACATAACTCCACTGGCCCACACCATCGTCTATTGTTTTATCATGAAAGGTAAACAAAAGTTAAACATTATAATTCTAAACTGTGGCCATTGTTAGCTACACCCCAGAGAAAAGAGCATTTTCAAGCCAACCAACCCATATATAGGCTTGTTATATTAATTGTACTATGATCCCATATTGACATTTTGTGCTCTGATGACAAGTAAAAAACATTCATCCTATGCCTTGTGATTTATGATTTTTCCAACACCCATCGTTAGTAATATTGAACTACATTACACAGATACTGGTTATGTTATCTATCCATCTGTCTGTCTATCTCCACTATTGGAAAAAACAAAGGTTAAAGTGACAGTATGGTTAGGCCAGGTAATATTACCTTACTTTGCATTTAAAAAAACCTTATAAATTCACTGAAAAAAAACAAATATTAAAGTGACATTATAGTGAGGTATGGTAATAACATTTTACCTTATATTAAATTAATAAACTTTAAAAATTCACTTGAAAGAGCATGGCACATAAAGGGTGGTGAAAGTAAAAACGTGGTGTGATAAGAAAAAAGGTATGTGGGTTTGAGTAAAGATGGTGGCAGAGGAGTGTTTCAAAGCACAGCAATGGAGAACCGAAGAAGGCATGACGGGGCTGAGTGGGAATAAGGATAGAGAGGTTAGACGAAGGAGGAGGAATGTGAGCTATGTTAAGTAAGTACTTGCAAAACACTTTCTACCGGCTGACTGATCTTTAGGCAGGGCCTCATAGGAGAACCTGAGAGCGGGGGTGACCTGGGGAGACATCAGGCGATGCAAATAAGAACAGGGCTGTCTTTGAAATACAAGTGAACACTGAGAGAGACCAGGCGCATAATTATCAACAAAAAAGGATAGTGGCCCACTTTGCTTGCTTGTGTTAGGGTCCATTGCACCTTTGCTACAACCCTGAAAGAGACCCAGACCAGGGAGATCACAAGGAGGTAACCTCACTCTGTTTCTCTCTGGCCAAGTAGGCACATCTTCTCCCACCCACAATCAAGTTTCATTTTCTGCCAAGCACAGAGCTGATAAGAGTTAACGAACTGAAATATAGGGGCTTCCAGGTGCACATCCCTCATATCTCGATGTATTTGGGCCAAGTGGGTGGATAGAGGTTAGAGGGTCGATGGGATACATTTAAGCTTACAGAAAGGATTTAATGGCAAAGACACATGTTAGGATTAGTGTTATGGCAAAGGCAAGTGTCAGGTTAGCGTTATGGTAAAGATGTGTCAGTTTTAGTGTTATGGTAAAGGTAAGGGTCAGTGATAGGTTCATGATTAGAGTTAAGGTTGGTTTTATTGTAAGGATAGGCCTGGGGTTAGCTTTAGTGTACGGGTTAGTGCCAGGTTTAGTCTTATGGTAAGTGTTGGGATTGGGATAGGGTTAAAATTAGGTATAGTTGCATGGGAAGAGTTAGGTTTAGGGCTAGATTTATTGAAAAAGTCACTCAGTTCAATGCAGCAAGACAACGTGGTGTGCTGCGTAACAGGGAGAGAGCAGGAATCCGCCATATCTACTAACATATGATGCATTCCTGCTCTCTCCCTTCACTGCTACACTGATTCCTGCTTAGCACTAACACAGGCACCTTTGCACCATGGTGTAAGAATGCCTGCATTACAGGCAATTGTTGTGCAGGAAAGGTCACCTCCTTGCACAAAAACAATTGTTTGAGGCATTTTCCTCTTTCAACGTGTGCTATCGAATGCAGCACACATAGAAAGAGGAAATAACATGAAGAACTAAAGATATTTCTCCTTCTTACACCTCCTGTTGGGAAAACTCGAATGTTGATGCATTTATAGGTTAACAAGTCTTTGTAAATCTGGGAATACATCAAAACCCATGGTGCCAGGCCTCTTGTGCACCGGCCTGCCCCGTGTGCACTGCACACGGGACAGGCCGGTGCACAAGAGGCCTGAAACAGCAGCTTTCACTCTCTACGGCCCAGGCCTGAATTCAGGCCTGGCAGTAGGCAGTGAAAGCTGCAGATTCAGTGTTTGTTTGTGCACCAGAGTGTACGACAAGGAAAAAGTGGAGACAAGGACTTACCTGGGTCTTCCAGGGGGTCCTCTTCTCCTCGTGGTCCTACTCTAAAGCGGCCTGGCTCTCTGCCATCTGCCCCATGCTCCCAGACTCTGGTGTGCACTGCAGCCCAGTTATGGGTTACACAGCACAATTACAAACTGCCTGCGCTTGTGCTGTCTAGCCCATAGGTGGGCCGCAGTGTGGACTGGATGAGCTCCGCTCCGCTGACGGGGCTAGCAGAGCTTTTGACGAACTCTGCGCCTCAAGCGGAGTGCAGAGTGTCAAAAACTCTGTTAGTTCTGCCAGCGGAGCTGCCTGCCCACCTCTAGTCTCATTAAAATACAACTTCAGCTCTTGTTTTGCCTTGCGTGAACCAGGGGTAACCCAAGGGGTCTGTAAATCTGGCCGTTAGTGTTTTGGTAGCAGTTAGGGACAGGTTAGGATTAGTGCTATCATTACACCAGTGTTAATGTTAGGTTTAACTTTATGGTAAGGGCTAGTTTGGGTAGACAGGTTTGGTTTGAAGATTATGGTTATGGTAGGCTATAGTTTACATCAGGGCTGAGAGTAGTTTTAACACTGCAATCTTTTGTCCCTATAGCCTCTAACCCGGAGTATCCCAGTGAGCTCAAGTTATGCCTCAAAAGAAATATGACACACACGGACTGACCTGTGCTCCAAACCATGCAGGTGAATTAATGTTTCTTTATGACCCATGCAGGTTCCGAGGGGGCCTGGATGTCACTCATGGCCAGACAGGCACGGAGTCCATCTACTGCAATTTTCGAAACAAAGAAATAATGTTTCACATCTCCACGAAGCTGCCCTACACGGAAGGAGATGCCCAACAGGTACAGAGAGTCACCAGAATCAGGTCACGGAGCGGGTAGAGCACACAGCTCTTTGGTTGATACAGTGAATGCGGCCTGGGTTGTGAGTATGTGGCTGGTAATGAGGACCACTGACCATGACCAGCAGGAAAGGAGCTGCTGTCAAAGGGAAGGAGGCAGGGAGGGGGTTCTACTCACTCAGGTGAGGAGGGGCGGCTCACTTGAACCCGGACATAAGAGCAGTAGGAAACAGAAAAGGACATGTATAGGACCCCACATAAATGTGGACAGTGGGTTTGGGGAAAATACGATACAAAGTGGAAAGGGGTCCATACAGGCCATCAGTGGTTGGGAGGTTTACTGTCAACCATGCCTGCTCCCATCCCTGCCAGTGGTCTTTCTTCAGTGGCCCTTCCACTCTCCTCTCCTCCCTTCATTCAGCAGCATTAGTCTTGTGCCAGGAGCACGTCATGAGTGCCAGCACAACTGCACACGGCAGAAGTACCGAGAGATCACAGCGGTACCACACAAGGAAGGCAAACAGGGCGACATGGATTAAATCATAGAAGTATTTTCCTTTGGCAACCGTGTTTTAAGGAAAGAGGGTGTTTACATGAGAGCAAAAACTATTGATAGGGGCATAACTAGACTAGATGTTGTGCATCATAACTGTTGAGAGGGGGAGGGGAAATAGAACGAGGGAGTAATTTGGTCACACGCAATGAGGATGGAAGGGGCAGGGAGCTGCCTCTCCCTATTATACATTTTAACTTCTTTCTTTCTAAAATTGATCTTTTATTGCTGTTAATCGTTTTGCAGATGTTTGTATTAATGTAAAACTCTGTATCAGAGACGTAGGGTATTCATCCAATGTTTAGTAATATAATGTCTCACAATCAAACAGAGGAGGTGATTTAGCTATATGTATCTGCCATTTGGAGAATCAATAAAAAACTGAAATACAAAAAATAACTACTGAAAGAGCTGCACAGCTGCGCTTCTGCAGGCCGCGCAGCATGTTTGGCAGCACTAGCAGCTGCGTGACAGAAGCACCGGCGTGATGTCTGCAGTATCAGGGCGGCGCCGGTACCACAGCAGGGAGGTGAATGCTAGGGCATTGGAGACAGGAGAACTGAACACATTCCTGCAGTAGCGCATGGAACCCTGCATGACTGGATGCTTGCCAGGCGCTGCATGGTACCAGGAGCGGCCGTTGAGTCGGCCTGCAGAACTGGACGTAGACATAACATGGGGCACTTTTGATTAGGCCTTTGGCATGTCTGTTACAGGCCCCACCAACCGCTGAGCCTGCTCGTATTTCGCTCAGGCAGCATTTAAACCTGAAGGTTAAGGCCCTCATTTCAAGCTTGTCAAAACAGTGTGGGCATTACCACATGTGGTCAAAACCACCGATTCTGCGTTTTCGAAAAAGAAAATGGAGCATAACATGCAGAATATAGAATTCTGCATGTTTTGCTTTTTTTCGGGCATTTCCCCCACTTCAATTAAAGGCAGGTTTGACCTGCCAGAATATTTCAGTGGACAACTGTAAGGTTATGATAACTATCACACACTTCTTAGTTCCGATCCCTAACTGTGAGTAACCAAGAAAAGCATTAAATCGCTTTGATGGGTAGAAGAGTAGTTATTCTATGCAGCTAGAGTCGTGCCCAATTTGTAAAAGTGAAAATCTATATGGGAGATAATCTGGTCATTAAAAAATGTAATAGTAACTATTTCAAAGATATTGACTGTATATCACTCACCTAAAATTTAAAACTTTCTTGCATGTTAATAAGTTTACTTTTGGAAAAAAATTGCCTTTGGTTTATGAACACATGATTTTGCAAGCCCAGATGTAACGCCAGCCTCAACTTCAGCCTGTAACTCTTCATTGATTTACAAAGCATGGCAGTAGACTGGGGGGAATAGATGAGAGCTGGGATGAGGGCCATTAGAAACTGTTTTAGGGAAAACTGCCCAGAAGAGGTGTTGTGGCGATTTTTGTTTTGAAACATACATGCTGAGGGCACTTTGTTTTTCCCAGAGATGGTCACAAAAGGAGTGTGATTACCCTTTTTAGCTTTGTGACTGTGTGAGCTGAACAGTTTTGAATCCCTACGTGAAAGTGCAGATAGAGTGTAGTCACCAAAAGTGAACATTTAGAAGGATCAACATCCACAGTTACTTTTAAACTGACTTCCTAATCAGATGCATCTGGATTTTGAGAATCTGAATGGTTGGAGGTCTAAATGTGCCTGACGTTCTCTTGTCCCAAAGTGGAAGCCATTTTAGTTAGCAATGCTTATGAGTAACTGAACTATAAAGTTGCTCACTACTGCTGGCTATGTGATTGGAAACAGGAAATGAGGTAGGACTCTTCTTTGTTTTTAGTTGCAGAGGAAACGACACATAGGAAACGACATTGTAGCTATCGTCTTCCAAGATGAGAACAAGACGTTCTCTTGTCCCAGAGTGGAAGCCATTTTAGTTAGCAATGCTTATGAGTAACTGAACTATAAAGTTGCTCACTACTGCTGGCTATGTGATTGGAAACAGGAAATGAGGTAGGACTCTTCTTTGTTTTTAGTTGCAGAGGAAACGACACATAGGAAACGACATTGTAGCTATCGTCTTCCAAGATGAGAACACTCCTTTCGTGCCAGATATGATTGCCTCCAATTTTCTCCATGCATACATCGTAGTACAGCTGGAAAGCACCAGTGAGGAGAACACTTTATATAAGGTAAGCATAGATATGGGAAGGTGGAGCTGGAAAGAAACTGGCATAGCCCAGACAACCCTCAGATCTGAATAGTCCTTGAAGGATATAAGGTGAGGACACTAAAGGAGATGTGAGATGGTGGCTACTGGATCCCCGAAAGCTAGAGTAAAATGGTGGAATGTCCCTTCAGCAGTGCAGCTGAATAAGGTTAATTAAACATGATTGGTTGAGAATGCAAAATTTACTCATAATACAGAGTTTGGAGTGTGGTGCGAAACAGTTACATTGGAGCCTGTAGGTAAAGAGCTGAAGGAGAGAAAGTTAACTACATCAGTTTATTTTTGTTGGGAGTTTTTATCTTAACATTCCATTAATCAAACAATCATTAAGTATGATGTCTAAACTAATTCTCATTTATTGTTGAGATAACATAGAAAACACAGTCTAGCCAATTGTTGCTTATTTAACAAGAAACATTCATAATTGAATTACTGCTCATTTCTTAAAACCGCCATTAAAAGTAAGCTTCAGCCACTATAACAAACGTTGCCTCAGCGAACACGTGTTTTGCGGCAATCGTGGCCACTTCTTCAGGACTTTAACTTTCTTCATCTCTTGTTATCACTAAAGGGACAACGGTTTCAAATGTGCCAAATTCCAAAGTTACCCAAATCACTATTGGACTTCAAGAGGGCTACAATTCCTCGAGTGCTGTCAACTCTGAAGTCTGCAAAGATAAAATAAAGCTAATTTACGTGTTCCTGTAGCTTTAACACAAAATCTGTTTAATCTCCATCTCTGTCTAGAGAGACGCTATTCTGATATCTGGAAGGCAGCACAGACGTAAGGAGATCGCTTGGTTTTGATCAGGGCTGCTCAAAAGGGGAGATAAATGATTAAACTAATGAAGAAGACGGAGACTCTTAATTAGTAGCTAATGCAAAGAAACACACAAGAACACTATTCACCACACTCATGCAAATAACTCTGTCAAAATCTGACAAATACTATACTCAAGGGAAATCTGGTAAGCTAGATTGCTTTGAATGTCTACTGACAAACTATTCCTGCTACATAATACACAACCGCACATAGTTAAGGGCTTTAGGTGCAGGGCAATGCAGCAAGTCACCTTAATGTGCTACCCTGCGTCAGAGGGAAAGGGCATGAATGCACCATAGCTACGGCATACGATGCATTCCAGTCCTTTCCCACTGTGCTGGCACCGTTTTCGCAGCTTAGTGCCAACGCAGCACCCTTGCACCATGGTACAAGGGTGTCTGCATCGAGGGCAGGATTGTTTTTGTGCAGAAAGGGTCACTATTCTGAACAAACACAATCATGGGAGGCTTTTTCCTCTTTTTAAGTGTGCTGCAGAATGCAACACACATAGAAAGAGGAAAAAACAAGAGGAAATAAAGATATTTCTCCTCGTTACGCCTCCCCTGGCCAGGCGCAAGGTTTTTGCGCATCCCCAGGTTTACCAGGTCTTGTAAATCTGGGAATGAGTCATAAGCCATGGGTGTTGCATGGGAACACCCACCACAACACCCATGGAGCGCCTCCCTCGCGCAGAGTAAGGCAACGCAACAATTTGCGCTGCCTTGCTTTACTCTATATCTATGAGGCCATTCAAAGCCATGCAAAGTGACTTTGTGTGGCCTCATAGATATAATTTAAAGGTTTGTGCCGCCATTGCATCACAAAAAGTGACGCACCAGCGGCACAAGGGGCCCGTAAATATGCCCCAACATTCCTTGTCTAACAAGACTCCAACATGTGCGAAACCTCAGCACTGAATGATACACCCATTCTAGGGCAATACCTATGGCATATATGCTCTTTTTCATATATCAGGTTATATCATATCACAATAACAGTGCATAACAGCAAGTGACAAAATAAGTGAGATAGAGAGAGAGAGAGGGGGGGGAAGAGAGCGAGAGAGAGAACGACAGAGAGATGCTCGGTTGTTGCTCCAAATAGAGTAGAAAAAGTTAACTCACACGTCAGTGGATAAATGAATTATTTGACGTCACTAGGATGTCCCATATCAATATGCATGCAGTGTTGAAAATTAAAATACTGAATTTGCGTTGTGAGAATCGCCCTATTTGAGAAGTATTAGTAGTAGGTGTTTGTGTGGGTTAGGGAATCTGTGACAAATGTTTTGTTTATGATTTAAAACCCCGCAGAGCACTTTGGTTCAGCAGTTTTGACTAATTTATGCTGTTCCCCTGAGTTTGTTCGGAGCTGATGATTAAATGCGATGAAAATTGATTTTAGCTTGATCCAGCAGGACTGAGGGAGAGAGAAGGCGAGCAGAAAGAGCTGCCATGAGGCGTTTACTGGTGCCAGGATAAGGTACTTATGAAGACAGTCTTGTGTGTTCTAGGTCTCCGTCACAGCCCGAGACGATGTGCCTTTTTTTGGACCAGCACTTCCTGATCCCGCCATTTTTAGGAAGGTAAGGATACAAAATGGCCTTGTACTCATCTATGTCAGTTAACAACGGTAAACCAGGGGGCCCCTTCCTCGCCACTGATCTCCAAGAAGTGAGTAAGTGGTCCTTGCTCTATCTGTGATTTACGTGTGCACCTGTGAAGTGTGTGAGTGAGAGGTTTGCACTGCTGCTGCATGGGATGTAACTAGTAAATGTTAGTGGGGGGTTGTGTTTGTGTCCGTGGGTGTGTGCATGTAGACGTTTGTATGAGGAATTCTAGCCTGTTGCTGTCTCAGCTGTACATGGTGTGTGGATGTGGGAGGGGTGTGAAGGGGTGTGGGTGTGTCCGTGAACATGTGTGTGTGTGTGTGTGTGTGTGTGTGTGTGGAATGCTAGCATGCTGCTGCCTACTCTGTACGTGGCATGTGGGAGGTGTGCTAAAGGAGTTAGGGTTTGTCCATTCATGTGTGTGTGTGAATAATGCTAACCTGCTGCTGCAGCTGTACATAATGTGTGGATGTGGGAGGAGCATGAAGGGGGTGTGGGTGTGTTGTGCACAAGTGTGTGTGTGTGTGCGCGTGTGTGAAGAATTCCAGCTCTGCTTGTTCTGTACCTGTACCTTGTGAGTGGGAAGCTTACACTGAGGCAGCCTGCTCTGAGTTTGTGGGTTACGTTTGCATCACATTTGCTCAGTCTGTATCTGTTCTATATATCTATTTATTAATGGTGCACTTGTGTGCATGGGTTGTATGAACAATATTTATAAATGTGGCTAGTACTGTACACGTACGTATGGTAAAGGCATCCTGTATTATTCATGTCTGTTGCATGTGTGAGGGAGGCTTGCACTGCTACTGTCTACAACACCTTTAGTTTGCAATTAAGTGGATTCTTGGTCTGCTGCTGTCCTTTCTATATGTGCTGTGTGTGACAGAAGCTTACACTGCTGCTGCCCAAGCTGCACCTGGGTTGTATGCCAGAATTTCATACGGTACACAGATGTATCATCTGACTTAAATATTGCCTCCTAAATACCATGTACAAAAATATGTTCCAGTTGAGTGACGATTTTCTAATATAAACTCCAACAGTGCAGTATTTTCATAGATGATATTTAAGACACAAGGTTTTGTCAGAAAATATTCTGACAACACTATTCTGGTACCACACCTACACCTGTTCTGTGAATGAAGGAATACTGCAGTCGAGGGCTGTGTTGGATTTGAAGGCACCCTGCATGATAGGGTTAATATGAAGAGAAGCATTAGTTGAATCAGAGGCTGGTGCCATATAGACGATGTTATGTTATAAGGATTTCTATAGAGCTCTTGTCACCCTAAGGCAGAGGTCTCCAAACTTTTTAATGCCGCGCCCCCCCAGTTGAAAAATAAAAATCATTGGGCCCCCCTCAGAATTTTTCCCAATTATTTTATAAACATGGCAATGTTTAAATATGTCTAAACCTATTTAAACATTGCAGATAAGTACTGTTACATTTTTAAAACTGCAATAACATGCTTCTGCTTAAAACAAAGGCCTGTTATCTGTATAATATTTATTTTGGCCAGAGTCTGGGCCCCCCCCTGGGATCACTTCGGGCCCCCCTAGGGGGGCCCGCTCCCCAGTTTGAAGACCTCTGCCCTAAGGGTATCCACGTGCTGGATAGATAATTAGGCAGATCAGGCTCCTAGCTAAATAGCTAGATCTTCAGTTTTTTGCGGAACTTGATTAGGAATGGGGAGATCCTGATGTGGTGTGGAAGGTCGTTCCAAGATTTGTAGCGAAGGAGCGTCCTTCTGATTTCCGCCTACGGATGCATGGTATTTGCATGATGTGGAGTGTTGTTGAGCACAGTTGCCTGGTGGGTTGGTAGGAACTAAGGCAGTGGTTGAGGTACGCAGGACTGATGTTGTGGTGTGCTTTGTATGCATGGGTGAGTAGTTTGAATTGACATGGCTTCTGAATTGGTAGCCAGTGTAGCTCTCTGAGGTGGAGCGTGATTTGTGCACCGCTGGGATGTTATAGATGAGTCTGGCATTGCATTCTGTGTGGTCTGGAGTCTTTGTACGAGTTTATTCATAATGCTGACCTAGAGTGTGTTGCCATAGTCTAGTCCACTGGTGATGAGAGCCTTGGTGACCATGTGTCTGGTGTCAGTGAGGAACCATTGGAATACTATGAGGAGCATACGTAGGATGAAGATGTAGGAGGAGGTGACAGCATTCACTTGTTTGGCCATCATGAATCTGTCGTCCAAGATGATGCTGAAGTTTTCAGCATTGTCAGTGGGGGTGGACATGGGTCCCAAGTCTGTTGGCCACCAGGAGTAGTCCCATGGAGAGCTCTTGTCCCCAAAGACCAGGACATCTGTTTTATCCATGTTGAGTTTTAGGCACTTCAGTTTAATCCAGTTTGCTACCTTTGACATGCAGGAGGTGAAGGTGTTCCTAGTGGTTTGGTTTGGTCTGTGAGTAAGAGGGTGAGTTGGGTGTTGTCTGTGTAGGAGACAATGTTGATTCCATGGGCTCTTGAAATGTTGGCGAGTAGTTCCATGTAGACATTGAAAAGGGCAGCGCTTAGTGATGATCCTTGAGGGACTATGCAAATGAAGTCTTGGGTTTGGTAGTGTAGGGCTGGAGCCTGATTCGTTGGGTCCTGTTGGAGAGGAAAGCCGTCTCAGGTCCATGTACTCCAGAGTTGTGGAGTCTTAGAATGAGGTGCTGTGGGAAACTATGTCGAAGGCTGCAGACAAATCGAGTAGTATGAGTGCTGTGTTTTTCTCTTTGTCTGTGACGGTCCAGATGTTGTCAGTTGCTGGGATGAGAACGGCTTCTGCAGTAGCGGCTGCTGCCAGGAAGGGGTGGGGGGGCGAGGGGCAGTGCGTGGAAGGTATTGATGATGGTCGTGAGGTGGGAACTGATCTGATTGGTTGTACTGTAGTGTCTCCTGCACATTTTACGGAAGATTGAGATCTATTAGGCAATAAGCCACCCCCTTTTAACCATTTTAAATAGCACACAACTTTAAGGTTTGTAACTGTAATTGTAATTACACATACACCTCGGTAAGCCACTTGCATGGCTGACGTATTTTAAGTGACACTGTCCACTCCACCTGCCCGCAAACCTGCAGTCAGAATCGATTTGATCCAGGCCATGTAGGCAGGGCACAAAACACTGCTGGAAAGGATGGTGAAGAGACACATGGTTGATACCAAACTGGAATAAAGTATTCTATGAGTTTCTGGAAGAGTGCATCTAAGAATTATGACCATAAACCTGCTTCATTTTATTTGACTTCCCCTAGTCCCCCCCGCTCCCACTCTGCCGAGTGGGGCTTTGTGTTGTAACCTCACCAAGTGCCAATATCTCTCCATGATACCTAGAAAATATAGCATGTGAAAAGGAAAGGCTGCAAAAACACTATTTGCAAACGCAGACTACTAAAATAACGACTTCACCTTAACACTATCAAGCACTTTCCTTTAAATTACGTAGGGGGTGTGTAACAAGAGTATATTACCCCAATACTAAAACATGTGGGGAGTCATTTTGGCAAAATGTCGGCAATAAATACACTTCAGGCATTTTTGTAGATATATATTTTTGTGCAGTCGTGATTTTGGTAGTTATATTTCAAGTTTCTGTTTTTGGAAAACATTTACATCGTTTATGTTTTCACATGGATCCTTGGAAATCTTAAGCCAATACAATTAATGAAAAATACACTGTTTTTATCTTCAGCGTAAAATAACATTTTTTATGATTGAGCAATATTAAATATTTCTGTTTCTCTGAGTTTTCTATTGAAAACGATGAGGGCTCCCCGCACACGCAGCACCTCCATTCCAGTCTGTATAAAAACAATTAAAGTAAGGTCAGACATAAAACTGTTAACACAGTTAACAGTTCTAGAGGTCAGCCCTCATCTGCTGATGTTTAAAGATTTCTCAGGTATTAACCAACCAACTCATCTTTTTTTCCCTTGGTTTTCTTGGGATGTGTTTTAGGGCCCAGAATTCCATGATTTTCTCCTGACCAAGTTGATCAACGCAGAGTATGCCTGCTACAAAGCAGAGAAGTTTGCTAAGCTGGAGGTAAGTGCATGTCAGTCATCCTTGCCCAGTGGATATTTGTTTGGAAGAGTTTCGCATTGTACTGTATTGCAGCCTTCATATAGTGCTCTCGTGGTGAGCAAAATGCTTTGATCTTCACCAGAAATATGTGCGCTGTTAACGGAGTATACAACAGAATCAGTGTGTTGGAAGTGTAATTACCTTTTTGGAAGGACTTGGGTGAGTTGCTTCAGTTTTGGAGATGTGCTCTAAACATTGTGCTGTGCATCGCTGCCCTTAAGTGGACAAAATGGACTTCTCCATAGGTTGACCGCGAGTGTTTGCAACTTTTGTATGGTCAAATTAGGGGCATTAAAGTTGGCAGAATGGACCTTCTGAGTGAAAAATGTTCACATGGGATGGAGTTTTAAAGTTAACTTCCCAGACCCTTAGGAAAATGAGTATCCAATCTAAGGTGACTTGACCCGACGTCCGGGGACAAAGATTAGAAACTTGGTAAATTATCTTTCTGGTGATTTTGGCACACGGGTCTTACTCACTGTCCTTTACTACCTTGCTATCTGCAAGCCAGACTGTAGTTTTAAACTTTACAATGCTCTTGTGCCCATCAGTCACTACTTGTCCAGCCCTTTCTTGTGTCAAAAACATATGCAGAACAGATCCAGCTTCTGTGCCATTTCAAATAACGCTGAGACATTGCATATGCCATTAAGTGTGGTTGGTTGCATGTTGTAAAGCTGGAAAGAGCACCACAAAAACAAGGAGGACATTTTTCATTAGATGGCCACCCTGCTTTTCCTACATCAGGACAGCTTGGCGCAGATTACACAAAATGAAAAGTCTTATCATGGATGATTCCATATGCAGAAACAAAATTCCAGCATAAAAGTAGTGCAGAACCTCAGACCCAAAAAGACACATTAAGCTTGGAAACAATACCCAGGGAGTAAAGTATTTAAAGGGTGTTAAGCAATGATCGGATGGCTGCCCTAATACCTTCAGTCTTATATGAGCGCATACTTTTGGTAAGCCAACAAAGTGCTCTTTTATTTGGTAAAATTAGCATGATGCCCCTTGGCACTGGTAACTTGTCGATTTGATAGGAATGAGAAATGCAGGGAACAACTCTTCTATGTAGGTGCTTTCAGAAGTAGGGTGATAGCTGCTGAGCATTACCGTAGAGTCCAGTGTGTCTTTTGGGAAATGGAGGAGAAGACAGAGATTTTATTGATTGTCCAAGTGCTCGTAAATGCAACCCATAAGTAGACCTGACCCTTTTCCGATCTACAGTGGGAAAGATGGTATTTTACACTGTCCCTGATTGTTAAGAGTTCGACATGGTAGGGCTACCCAAGTGTTAAAAACGGATTGAGACATCTAACCCTTCCATTGCTATACTAGGAGAGTTACGTCACTTCCAATAATCCTCAATGGGAAGGAATTTGGGGCTGAAATATCCCTCAAAGTTGTAAGTACCCAGGAACAAAGACCCTCACTGCAAACAGCTGACCCATTGCAATTGCTCTCCTTAGACCTCTTTTTATAAGAGTGAAGTTTATGAGAGTGTGGGGTGGCTGCATACACTTTTGGCACCAAGCTTAGAATAAAAACATCTGTTATATTGTTCTTCACTTTTTTTACCTGTAGCTCTTGGGCTGAGATAAAGACTGCACTATTTTGAAGATTTTTTTCCAAACTTTATCGATCACAAAAGTAGGGGCTGTGCCAGTCATCAGTAGCGGTTGATGATCTTTGAAAGTGGTGGGGCGTAATATCGACCAGGTGTTAACTCCATTTTTGGAACATTTTGCCTCACTAATACTCTCTCCATCTCACATTTACTCTCTTTCCCCTCACTCACTCTAACTCACATTGTCTCACATAATCATTCTCACCCAGACTCACTCCTATTTGCTGTTACTCAGACACAAACACTCATACTCACTGGTTCTCGTTCTCACTTAACAGCACATGTGCACACACTCACTGACTCTGGGCCCTGTTACAACTGCACCTTCTGATGGATACAACTACCTGTGGATTCCTCACCTGATGAATACTCCCATGGCGCCAGCATTCGACGGAAATCTTCTTACTAGTCTCTGCACGTCGACGAGGACGTCACTCCAGCCCACGCGACGCCGTCTGACGTCATACAGGCAATAAGAGGTCCTCGCCGACGTGCCGATGACAGTTCCCTTTTTTCCGTGCATTCGAAACGGTTATCTTCGAGGGAGCTACTGTTACCTTCGTGGTTACAGTGTATTGTCTGCTGCGTAGTCTTCTCTGCGGTAACAATGTCTCAGAGGAAGTCGGGTTTCAAGCCCTGTCGAGAGTGTGGGGGCAAGATGTCAGTTACAGATCCTCACTCCGACTGTCTATGGTGTTTGAGCTCCGACCACGACGTCTCGACTTGCGATTCATGTCAACACATGAATCCGAAGGCCCTCAAAGAGCGTGAGGCCAAGTTATTCATGGCAAAGTCAAAGAAGAAGGAGAAACATCATAAGAAGTCTTCTTCGCCAAGGTCTCACCGGCGTCATCGAGACTCCCGGCGCCGTAGAGACTCACGACGTCACTCCAGCAAGGAGTCTCGTTCGAGGTCACCTTCGGCTCGGCGTCGGAGGACTTGGGAGGTCAGCCCCACGGTCACGCCGCATCCATCGACGCCGTTGCCCTCTCCGGCGTCACCGACTTCGCCTGGTCAGGCGTCAGTGATTGAGGTGGTGCAGCCTCTTGTGTTTTCTCCGGCGTCGCAGACGTCGAGGCCGGCGTCGGGGTCGCCCTCGATCCAGGCACCCCATTATCCGGCTTTTCCCACTCCTGGAGCCGATAGTACCGCGTTTCTTAATGCGATGTATACCATCTTTCAGCAGATGGCTCCAGGAGCTGCTCCGGCTGGTCCTTCGGGGCCCTTGGCCTTTTCGTTGGGTGATCCTGCGCCTCTTCGGCCGGCACCCTTTATGCCCTTTCTCCCTTTTGGGAATGTGGGGTCGGCGCCGGTGCCGGCGTCGGTGGCCGCTCCGGTGGCTTCGGATGTTTCGGCCCCGGAGGTTGCCCCTCCGTCGAAGTCAGGATTTTGCCCTGTGACTCCGGTTGGTCCATCGGCTCCAAGACCTCGTCCTCCGGCTCCTGCCTCGGTGCCGAAGCTGCCTGTGGCGCCGGACGCGGCGTCAGATGCTTCTGGAGATCGGCGCCGTTCTTCGACGTCGGCGGAGGCCATGTCGACTCCGCGTATCGAGGAGAGACTTCATTCGAGGAGGCGTGCTCTCCGTCTTTTAGAAGAGCAAGAGTACCAGCGAGTCCTAGAGGAGGGAGAGATTGAGGACTCTGGAGACGGACTGCATGGTCTGGATACAGCCAGTGGGCTGGACACTTCCCCTGAGTGGGACCTTTCATCTCCAGGGGAATATACGGAGGAGGCTGCTTCCTTTCATGCTGTGGTGAGGAAGGCAGCAAGCTTTTTGGACCTGCCTTTGCCGGTGGCAGAGGCAAAGCAGAATTTGCTGACAGAAGTATTGCATCCGGCCTCTGCTGCAGCTGAGCCTCTCTTGCCATTTAATGAGGCTTTGCTGGATCCGGTGTTGGAGGTGTGGAAGAAGCCGGTGTCTTCCTCGGCCGTTCATAGGGCTGTGGCCAGGAGGTATCGAGCTGCACCATCTGACCCTGGCTTTCTCTCTAGACACCCTACGCCGGAGAGCTTGGTGGTGCAAGCCTCCTGTTCCTCAAAGTCAGCGCCTGGTTCCTTCCCGACGGTGCCTGGAGACAGAGACTCCAAGAAACTGGATGCGCAGTCCAAGAAAATATTTTCGTCATGCAGTTTGGCGTTGAAGGCCACCAACGCAACGTGCATTCTGGGGAGGTACATCCATGCGCTGATGGATGATATTTCGTCTTCATTTACGGAGCTTCCCCAGGGTCTCTTGGATGTGGTCTCGGACGCCCAGGCTGCCGCGACCCAGATTATCCAGTCTGGGCTGGACACGACCGACTCGGTGGCCAGGGCGATGGGCACAGCTGTGGTGGCAAGAAGACAGGCCTGGCTCCGAAACTCAGGGTTCTCTGCGGATGTGCAGTCGACCCTGCTGGACCTCCCGTTTGATGGGGACAGACTGTTTGGAGCCAAGGCAGATTCAGCCTTGGAACGATTTAAGGAGAGCAGAGCCACAGCCAAATCGTTAGGACTGCAAGCTCCTTCTTCCACTGCCTCTTCTAGAATTTTCAGGAGGTTTCGGGGATTTGGGCGTGGCTCTTATTCCTCTTCCTTTCGGGGGAGGTTCCAGCAACCCGCCTCTTCCCTCCCCTATAGGTCATTTAGAGGGAGGGGGAGGGGTGGGGTCCGTACCAGAGGAGCCTCTCAACAGCACTCTGCCTCTTCCTCGTCCTCTGGAGGGGTGCAGCAGGGGAAGCAGCCTTAGGCTTCCACCGTTTCCCACTCACTCCTCTCCTGTAGGGGGAAGATTACAGCATTTTCTCCACAAGTGGAAGTCTATCACAACGGACACTTGGGTTCTCGGCATTGTGGGAAAAGGCTACGCCATTCCCTTTCGGGAGTTCCCGCCCCTCATCCCGCCCCGCCCATCTTATTGTTCAGAAGAACACCTCCTGTTGCTAGAACAGGAGGTTCAAGTCCTCCTTTCAAAGGGCGCAGTAGAGTTGGTCCCAGAGCAGGAAAAGGGTCGAGGTTGTTACTCAAGATACTTCCTGATTCCCAAAAAGGATGGTCAGTTGAGACCAATCCTGGATCTGAGGATCTTGAATTGGTTCCTCAAACAGGAAAAGTTCAAGATGCTGACCCTAGCACAGGTGCTTTTGGCGTTGAACAAGGAAGATTGGATGGTGTCTGTCGACTTGCAGGATGCTTACTTTCATATCCCGATACTCAAGTCGCACAGGAAGTATCTCCGGTTTGTGGTAGGGTCGCAGCACTATCAGTTTGCGGTCCTCCCGTTTGGTCTTACTTCAGCACCTCGAGTCTTCACAAAGGTGATGTCAGTGGTTGCGGCGGAGCTCAGAAGGAAGGGGATAGCAGTATTTCCTTACTTGGACGACTGGTTGATCAAAGCCAAGTCCCCGGAGCTTGTGTCGCATCATCTGCTGTCAACAACCCAGTTGTTGTTCGACCTGGGCTTTTCGGTGAACGTGCCCAAATCTCACCTGGAGCCCTCTCAGCGCCTCCTGTTCATAGGGGCAGTACTGGATACAACATTGAGTCGAGCCTTTCCTCCGCCTCAGCGGATTCAAGATATTCAGGAATTGGTTCCAATGTTTCGAAATGGAGCGGTAGTTCCAGTCCTCAAGGTCCTTCGTCTGCTCGGTCTGTTCGCCTCCTGCATTCTGTTGGTCACGCATGCTCGCTGGCACATGAGGGCTCTTCAGTGGTGCCTCCGAAGGCAGTGGTCTCAACACAAGGGAGATTTAGAAGGTACTGTCAAGATCTCCAGAGATGCTGCTGTGGAATTGAAGTGGTGGATTGCGGGCAACAATCTTTCACAGGGAAAGCCATTCGCGCAGTCGCCACCAGTGGCCACGGTAATAACGGATGCCTCCACCCTAGGATGGGGAGCTCATCTGGGGGATCTGGAGATCAAAGGGCTTTGGTCTCCAGAGGAACAGGTGTTTCATATCAATCTGTTGGAGTTACGGGCTGTACGTTTGGCTCTCAAGGCCTTCCTCCCATCCCTTCGTGGTCAGTCGGTACAGGTCCTGACGGACAATACTACCACGATGTGGTACATAAACAAACAGGGAGGAGTAGGGTCGTACCTTCTCTGCAGAGAAGCTCTTCGGCTATGGTCCTGGGCAAAGGACCATCAGATTTGCTTGGTGGCAAATCATCTGGCCGGGGTCTTGAATGTACGTGCGGACAGTCTCAGTCGCCAATTCTCGGCAGACCACGAGTGGCGTCTCCATCCAGATCAAGTCTGTTTAATCTTCCAGATGTGGGGGTTTCCTCGGATAGATCTGTTTGCCACTCGGGAGAACGCGCATTGCCCGTTATTCTGCAGCCTCCAGTATCCGATGCAGGGAGCGTTGGGGGACGCGTTTCAGATAACCTGGTGCGACCAGTTGCTTTACGCGTTTCCCCCCATACCCTTGATTCCTCGAGTGTTGAGGAAAATTCGCCAAGACAGGGCCCAAGTCATCTTAATAGCTCCGGATTGGCCAAGGAGGGTATGGTACTCCGACCTTCTCCAACTCTCACTGTGCCCTCCGCTCCGTCTCCCTCTCAGGGCAGACCTCCTCTCGCAGTCGCAGGGGCAGGTTTTACACCCCAACCTCCAGAGTCTGCACCTACATGCTTGGAGATTGAACGGGGCAACCTGAGTTCCTTCTCTCTCCCGCCTGATGTAGTGGATGTTATCTTAGCGGCCAGGCGACACTCCACTAAATCTATCTACGCTAATAGGTGGTCTAAATTTGTTATGTGGTGTGGAGAGAGACAGATTGATCCCTTACATGCTCATCTGTCACATGTTTTGTCTTTTGCACTGTCTCTAGCGCAGAAAGGTTGTGCAGTAGCTACCATTAAGGGTTATTTGTCGGCCTTGTCAGCCTTCATTTGTCTTCCAGACCAACCATCGTTATTTAAATCCCCTATTGTTCTCAGATTCTTGAAAGGTCTTCTGAATCAATATCCTCCAAAACCATTCGTTATGCCTCAATGGGATTTGTCCTTGGTCCTGACTTTCCTTATGGGGTCCCCTTTTGAGCCTATGCATTCTTGCCCCTTAAGGTATTTGGTTATTAAAACAGTATTCCTGGTAGCTATAACATCTGCAAGGAGAGTGAGTGAGTTGCAGGCCTTATCGGTTAAACCCCCTTATATAACGTTTTATGGGGATAAGGTGGTGTTGAGGACCAAGGCTGCTTTCCTTCCGAAGGTTGTTTCACCCTTCCATTTGGCTCAGACAATCACTTTGTCCACGTTTTATCCTCCGCCTCATCCTTCAAAGGAGGAAGAAAGACTACATCGCCTGGACCCAAAAAGGGCGTTGAGCTTCTATATCGACAGAATGAAGGATATCAGGCTGGAGGATCAGCTGTTTGTCGGATACGTGGGCAAGAGGAGAGGAAAGGCAGTCCACAAGAGAACACTCTCCAGGTGGGTTGTTCTTTGCATTAAAATCTGTTACTCTTTGGCAAAGAAGGATCCGCCTGAGGGCATTAGAGCTCACTCCACCAGAGCTAAGTCGGCCTCTTCGGCCTTGGCCAGGGGTGTTCCTGTGGTCGACATCTGCAACTTGGTCGTCCCTTCACACTTTTGTGAAACATTACTGTTTGGACTCTGAGGTCAGAAGGGACGGTCATTTTGCACGGTCAGTGCTGCAGGATTTCTTGGTTTGACCATTTAGGCACCCACCGCCGGGCGTGGTACTGCTTTGGGACTCTATTCATCAGGTGAGGAATCCACAGGTAGTTGTATCCATCAGAAGAACGAGTTACTTACCTTCGGTAACGACTTTTCTGGTGGATACATTAGCTACCTGTGGATTCCTCACGGTCCCACCCGCCTCCCCGTTGCCTTTTTGGTCTCCAAGCAATCCTTGAGTGTGCTCCTTTTGGTCTTCAAAGTTGCAATACATTTTGCATGTATGATATTTGTATATATGTGTATATTTATATATAAATCTATATATATATTGGGTATATACATGATTCGTATGTATAAATATATTTATTTGTTTAAAAAAAAAAAAAAAAAAAGGTTATATTAAATCTACAGCTATTTTATTGCAATGTTGTGTGATTTACAATATTAAGAGATGTTGCTTTGCTCTTTCATTGCATTGGGTTATTATTATTCTCATGCACGTAAAAAAATGTTGGTACTGTCATCGGCACGTCGGCGAGGACCTCTTATTGCCTGTATGACGTCAGACGGCGTCGCGTGGGCTGGAGTGACGTCCTCGTCGACGTGCAGAGACTAGTAAGAAGATTTCCGTCGAATGCTGGCGCCATGGGAGTATTCATCAGGTGAGGAATCCACAGGTAGCTAATGTATCCACCAGAAAAGTCGTTACCGAAGGTAAGTAACTCGTTCTTCTGCATCATTGAAAGCTGCACCCCTCACTCACTTCCACTCCATCTCATTCTCTAGTCAATTACTTGTTCTAATGCACTCACACTCCTTGCCCCACACCCTCGTACTCAGTTTCACTTACTCAGATACACTCTCAAATGCAGATACTCACTTTCGCTCTCAATTACACTCTCAAACATACTCACACACACTTTCACTCCGCCCCATCCACTCGTATTCACATGCAAACACATTCACAAACACATTCACACATGCAAGGAGAAATCTTTTTTTACTTACCTTGCTTACTTAGCCATCAACTCGGAGGTGCCATGGCTGCAACGGAGCAGGATTTTGGTGCTGGTTCTGGAACCAGCAAGCCATGTGTTCTAAAAGGAGCCAGATAGCACACTAAGGGCTTGTTTGAAAAGGGGAAGACCCACCCCAATAACTTTCCCAGCTTCTTCTTAGGACTGTAATCACAGCTCTATAAGAAGCTGTGATGGTGCTGGTGATCCTGCCCCTGCTGCTCTGTGTGGCTTTTCATTGTCCTCAGGGATGCAGTGATGTGCACGTCTGCTAAATAAAATGCATTGTGCCTATGTGAGGAGACCATAGTTGAACTACACAGCTCATACATGCGCAATCCAGATATCCAGCTATAGAGAGTTGTGTTTTAGCAGCACTCTGTAGATGCAGATCTCAGTCCCCACCTCCTCCTGTCATCAGGACCCTGGAGATGAGCCACACAAAACCAGTGTTTTCATGAACACTGCTAAATTGAAAAACGCACACAGGCCTCACAGGCAGCAAGGGGACTGTGCACTGTAGCCCCTGATAAGGAGCATCTGCTGCCAATCATTCAGCACCAAGACCTGGGGTGCAGCTAGGTCGACCTCAGAAAAAAAAGAGAATTATCCAGTGATTGATTAGCCTGGTTGGGGATTCATCAAGATTTGATTGATGCCCAGGGTTGGCATGACCTGTACAATATCACTTTAGGCTGAAGTGTCCCTTCTGTGGTAGCATCAGTAGAGAAAATAAGTTTAATGGAACGTATTTATGTGCACTTACCCCTTGCATAAATTTACTAAAGTTTGTGTGGGACACATACGCTGCTGCACAATTGTGTGTGGCTTCAGCAGGACTTTTTAGTGGCATGTAAATCAATGAAATGCTTCGTTCTACATGTGAACACACACACCCCCTAAAAACAAAACCAAGCTTAATGTTTTCTTTAAAATTGGTTCTGGCCGATGAATGAGACCAGAATCAGATATACCCCATAGTGGATGTTTGTAGAGATTTAAAATGAAACTGTGCTCTTCACACCAGAGCAGCACTCGTTGGCACCTATGCCTGGATCCAGATCCCACTTATCAGTATCTGCCCCATCCTGGTACAAGAGAAAATCCTCCGTGGCTTTCGGAATAGAACTGTCCCAATTGCGTCTGTGTGGATTCACAGATTACAACTGCCCATGTAAGTAATGTGGTTATTCCCCCAGCCCCTCCCATCTAGAAGCCACATTTGCTATTTGTAGAGCCATTTTAGATCCCCCTTGCTAGTGGCGCCATATGTAGGTGTGTCTTGACCTATGACCTGCTATAATTGAGGGAGGGGAGCATGGCGTAAGAAAAAACGAGCAGAGCAATTTCTACGAAGTGTGAATACGTCATCATTGAAGAGATGACCAGGCAGAGTGTTCCCTCTTAAATTTAAAGCCACAGCACCGTTTTAAAATAAAAATGGAGCTGCATAAAAGGCTACTGGAAAGTTGCGTAATTCCCACTCCTTGTTCTGTTTTCTTATAAATCTCCCAGGTTGAGAAACATTCTCATTCCTGACACCACCTGAGCTCGTAAGGAAGTCTTTTCAGTTAACAGCTGTACAGTTAGCCAAACCACAATCTATGATTGTTTTATAAATTCCGCTTTTGTACTTCCTCCCTTCAGACTTTACACACCTATATTAATTCCTCGAATCTTGCTCAATACTCTCCCATCAACAAACCTGTCTGTTGTTCGGATTCAGTGCAACTATTTTCTAAAAGGCACGGTTTCGCCGGTTTCTGACAGATGATGTCATCTTATCTGTCACGCACCTACCCTTTCCTGACTTTTGTTGGTGAATATGACTCAGACTTATGAGTCAAAAGTGCATGTGAGCTCAATGTTCAGCCAGCACTAGCGAATACATTGTTATTTTTTTCATTTACCCAATACTTCCTCTGCTCAACACACCTCTTCTAAATTCTAATTAATGCAAGCATACATTTAGTATTAAAATATAGCCCGAGATGACAGATTTGCATTTTGGCCAATTATGTGTAATTTTGTATAATGTTGCATAATTACACAAAAACAAATGACACAGATTCTGAAAAATGCCAAAAAATGTCACAGCGCAAAAGCAACATCAAAACTATACATTGGTCCACGGAGCTGCTCTGCTCCACCATAACTCACAGTTGTAATTCACACATAAGTAGTTGTCCATTGAAGATAGCTTCTACTCTGTGGTTGGATACCACTGCCTTTGATAGTCACTTGCCAACAGCAGGGAAAGGCAATGGCGGCTCCGCTGCTATGGTGGAGGAGCGTCGCCACCCCCCAGCAGCAGCTGCAAACCTTTAACAATAAAACGATAATAGACTATGGCCCTCATTCTGACCTTGGCGGTCGGCGGAGAGGCGGCGGTCGGACCGCGAACAGACCGGCGGTCCAAAAAATGGCATTCTGACCGCGGCGGTCACCGCCGCGATCGACCGCCACTTTCCCACTCCGACCGCCACGGCGGTCATGACCGACGGGCTGGAGTTTGCGCACTCCGGCCCTGCGGTCGACCCAAGACCGCCAACCGTATCATGACCCTGCTTACCGCGGTTTTTGGCGATCGGGAACCGCCATGCGAACCATGGCGGTAGGCACTATCGGGGCCAGGGAATTCCTTCCCTGGCACTGATAGGGGTCTCCCCCACCCCCCACGAGTCCTCCCCCCACACCCTCCACCCCCCCAGAGGTGGTACGAACCCCCTGCCCCCCCCACCCCGACATGCACATACACGCACCCCGACATGCACGCACCCCCAACATGCACATATGCACACCCCCTACACACACACATACACAACGGGGGCACATACCCGCACACATACATGCCAACATGCGCACCCGCCGAACTACACACATTGCCCATAGGCACAGCAGCACCCCCCGCCCGCATGCACGCACTCACACACCCCCTCTACACACCCCCATGCACGCACACATCACACAACACCCCCCCACCCCCTCCCCTCACGGACGATCAACTTACCTTGTGCGTTGGTCCTCCGGGAGGCGACGGGAGCCATAGGGACGTGACCGCCAACAGAAGACCGCCAACAGAAGACCGCCACACAGAAATGTGGGTCGTAATTCTGGGGGCGGTGTTCTGCTGGCGTGGCGGTGGAGGTTGACCAGTCTCCACTTTCCCGCCGACCGTCAGTGTGGCTGCTGGCGGTTTTCCGGCAGAACGCTCCCAGCGGTCGGAATACGCGCAGCGGCATACCGCCGCGGTCGGCGGTCTTTACCGCGGCGGTAACTCGGCGGTCTTGCGAAAAGACCGCCAAGGTCAGAATGAGGGCCTATGTTTATTATCGTTTTATTGTTAAAGGGGCTGGTCCATGACAGGGACGGAGGGGTAACAGACAGCACTCACCTCAGTGTGCATGTGTGTTTGGCCGGCTGTCTCGGGCCAGAGAAACACACATGTGCACTGAGCTCTCTCCAACCAGGCACCATGTTGCCGGGTTGGAGACAGCAGGCAGAGGCTCCCAGTCTGCCTCGGAGCACCAAGCCAAGGTGCTCCGAACAATCCTAACGCTGCTTTCATGCAGCCAGCAGCATAAAAGCAGCATTAAGATTGACCGCAGGGCAGGCTGGGAGCCTTTAATTTAATGTTGTCCCATTTGTTTTTTGTGTGTCCCCCTCCTGCACGCTCCACCCGACCCCCTTACTGCACAGCGAGCCACGACTGGGGAAGGGTGGTGCACCTCTGAAACACACCCTCTCCTTTTCTTTGAGATTTGCATAGTCTTGCAGTGTTAATATTATGAGTAAGAAATAACATTGGTGCCTCGCACTTGCCAATTTCATAGATTGCGATATGCTTTTTCACCCTTGCAAACCCTGCTGCTTTGCGCAGTGCATGCTTTATGAAGAACATAAGCATATGATTCATTGAGCCCCCCTTTACTTTAGTGCGAGCTAGAAAGTTTAGAGACCAGTTCATTAACCTGTTCACGCATTTAAGTCGAGCCGGGCCTCAGAATCTTCATTTACTGTTAAAAAAAATCCTCATCCTGATTCATAGAATCAATATTTGTGTATTTTTATGAATGTTATTGGCATTTTACACCACTGAAAGATTAGGGTTATGTGTAGGATCACTTGATAGGGATTGCCACTGAAATTGTTCCAAAGACCAAGATAGTGTCAGCTTTGTGGGTCTTCAGACACTTTTCCAGTGGAACTTTGTAGTCGATTTTCACATTTACAAATCTCCGAAAATATGCATTTAACATAATAACATATTTGTTCATATTTTGATTAAAAATGTAAAACTTGTATAAGTCGGAAAAAATGATTTGTAATCAGCAATTTTCAGCGACCACCATTTAGAGTATACGCTGGATACCTCAGTGTTAATTTGTTATTTTATGTGTTAGGAAGGAGGATGCCTACTGCTGCATGTCTTGTTCCACTAGCTGGAGGCAGAAAATGTGCGCCTTGGAATATGTCTGATTGGCTTTCTTTGCCTTCCCTCATATCTCTCTCCTGAACTTTTCTCCAATACAACTTTTCTTGCCCTCAGGAACGCACTCGGACAGCACTTCTGGAAACACTCTATGAAGAGCTGCACATCAACAGCCAGTGCATGATGGGACTGGGCAATGATGACGACAAGATGGAGAATGGGGGAGGAGGTGGCGGAGGCTTCTTCGAGTCGTTCAAGGTGAGAGGATAAGAAGTGTGTTGGTTGGACATAGAGTTCTTGTGGCAGAAGGTAGACTACTGTTAGATTTAATCACTGTTGTCACTTTATTGAGTATGTGATAGCCAGTTGTGGAGCACTGGTACCTGATCATAGATGACTTTGAACTCGTTGCAGGGGCTAAAGAGTACTTTGATATCCTATACTCTGTTACAAAGCATTTTCCAACCATACAACCAGAAGGGGCTGTGTCAAATGCAATAGCGGTTCTCTCTGCAATCATAGGATGCTGAAATGAGAGTCTTTATTAAATATTACTGGATTTCTTCTCCACCTTCCTGTTTGACACTGGAATTGAAAACTATTCATAATGATCATTGTGCTTTCATGGCACAACACAAGTGTGTATGACAAGCCTAAGAAGCACTTTAAAAGACAAATCAGGTATGGGTAAGGAAACTATGATTCTGGTAATGTAGTAATTGTTGAAATGAAAAAAACACTTTGGCCCCCATTATGACCCTGGAGGTTGGCGGTAATATGGTGGAAAGTACTGGCAACAGGCTGGCGGTACTTTCCACCATATTATGACATTGGCAGTTTGGCTGAAGCCAAACCGCCAATGTACCACACCGACCGCCACGGTGGTAACAGCCGCCGGGCTGGAGATATCAATCTCCAGCCCGGCAGCCGTCACTGTACTGCCTCGGGATAATGACCCCGCCTACCGCCATGGTTTCCGTGGCTTCCTTATCGTCACGAAAACCATGGCGGTAGGCACTATCAGTGACAGGGAATCTCTTCCCTCTCACTGATAGAGGTCTTTCCCACCCCCACCCTCCTCTCCAGATAACCCCCCTTCCTCTCCAAACCCCCCTACATTCACGCCCCCACACACACACGCATACACACACCCATTCCCACATGCATCCACGAATGCATACATCCATTCACACACACCTCCACCCACACTTACATACATACACGCAGGCACGCATTCACAGAACACAACATACACACACTCACACCTTCATACATGCACACACATTCAACATGAAACACACTCACATACACGCACGCACACACATTCATCCCCACACACACACACACAACACCGCCCCACCACCTTCCCCTGTCGGAGCACACACTTACCTGTGTTCAGGGGGGTCCTCCGGCAGGAGGCGGGACATGGCACTACTGGCGGACCAGCAGCGTCCGCCAGAAGAACACCGCAGAACTATCCGCCGGCATGGCCACAGCCGGATTTCTGCCATCCTTCCGGCATTTGGGGGGTTATTATAACTTTGGAGGAGGTGTTAATCCGACCAAAAGTGACGGTAAAGTGACGGATATACCACCAGCCGTATTACGAGTCCATTATATCCTATGGAACTCGTAATACGGCTGGTGGTATATCCGTCACATTTGGGACGGATTAACACCTCCTCCAAAGTTGTAATAACCCCCTTGGTCTTTTGGCGGCCTTCGTCGCAGCAGTAGGCGTTTTTTTCCGCCAATATCATAATGAGGGCCTTTATCATCTATTGAGCAGTTGAGTTTGCTCGGTATTCCCTTTATGCCTGTGTTTATGGGGGGGAAATGAATTGCACTAAATAAAAAGGAAGCTATGAATTGGTTTTCTTTGAGGAAAGTAGTGTCTGATAAAGATTAAAGGATATTTTCGAATGTTTGAGGTAATTGTTGTTATGTTGAGAACAGGTGGTCCAGATGTTCATCCGTAGGGCTCCTTTTGATAGGGAATTGAATTCATGGGATCTGGCACCCTTCAAAGCGATTGGTGACTGCCTGTCTATGGAACAATGGAAAGGGGGAGGACATCTTTTGGCAGGTTGACACAGGATATTTACTAGGGGGGGATGCTTCATCACCTTCCAGGAGACACAGGTGATGTTTGGAGTAGAGCCGGGGCAATTTCTTCAATTTGCCAAACTGGAGAGGGTAGCATGGGAAATGTGGTGTGACTTTCCGGATGCCCCACTACTGGCATCGAAGGTGTTGGTGGGAGGCTTGTGAGGCAGGGAGGGGCTCCATTTGTTCACTCTTTTCTATAAAGCCTTTAGGGGCAATATTCAGGAAAAAAGCATATGTTGCATGTGGTGCCTGGGAAAGAGAAATACAAAATGCAATTTCTGGGAGCAGGCCTTGGAACTGGTCGGCGCCGTTTCATGTAATAATAGGTTCAAAATCTTGTATTTCAACCTTTTGCAATGTACCTACATAACACCACATAACCTGAGTAAAATTGACCCTGCTAGGGAGGTTCTCTGTATGCGCTGCAAAGAGGAGAGGGCTACTTTCTTACATTTAGCTTGGGCTTGCAGTGGAATTCAGGCTTTTTTGGAGTGAAGTGGTATCTAAATTAATGGATGCCACAGAGCTGGAGATTACACTGTCCCCATTAGCCTGTTTGTTGGGTGTAGTAGTTACACCTAAGGGATGTAAGATTCCTGTTGAGTTTACCCAGCTGGCCCTTCTGCTGGCAAAGAGGAGGGTAGTGATCACCATCAGCCAAAGGCTTCTTGAGGAGTTAGTGTTGGGAGCAGAGACTCAGAACTCAAGCAGTCAAACACAGACTTGATAATTCACTGTCTGGACCAGTGCTTATCGTTCAGGACAAAGAAGTGCTTAAATTTCATAACAAAGCAGAATACCTTACAATTAGATATGTGTAGAACTACAAGGTTAACCTGGTCTTGCAATCTTCCTCTTTCTAAGTCCTCTTGTTAGTCCATGGGAAGACCAGGTACTTACATCTGCTCTCCTGGTCGATACGGGTCACTTAGGAACTCACCTCTTGTGGTCCCAAGTTCTCCCAGCTCCCATCTAACTACTCCATATCCTTGGGTGGGGGACTTCACTTTGCATTCCACTATTTTAGTATATGGTTTGGCCCCCTATAGGGCCCTAACTATTTTTCACTAATTTCTGCCAATGCTTGTTGTTTCTGAATGCTAATTCCTAATGATTACTGTATATATCATGTATATATCGTGTACTTACCTCCAGTTGAGGGGACTGCCTATTAGTAATCTAGTTCAGTACTACTATAATAAAGTACCTTTATTTTTGCAACACTGTGTAGTTCATTTCAGGTGTGATAAGTTGCTGTGTGACTGCTGTGGGATTGCAAATGTTTTAGACTCCTCCTAGATTACGCTTTGCTGCTCACCACATCTACCACTAGAGAGCCCTGGCTTCCAAGACACTGTCTTAATTTACTAATTGGGGTTTGCCTGGACCTAGTATAAGGTGCAAACATCGTAGGTGTCCACCGCACACCAGGCCAGGTTTCTACAAGACTCAATAGAAAGTGCCACAATTTTTTTGTCTATTTTCACATATTCATACTTACTAAGATATACTCCATATAATTGGGTAGCAGGACGGTCACATTGCTTCAGAAATCTGAGTATTAATAATATTTCAAAGTAAGAGTTGCAAGGGAAACCTGAGCAGTATTTTTCTTACATTTGATCAATGTTTGGTATGCAGAACCTGAAAGGATTTTAATGCCCCTGTTTCTATTGACTTAGGGACATATGATTGATATTTACGATGCCATGCAAGGCTACCTTTTTTTGGGCTGGCGTGGCTTTGAAAATGTGCAGTAATGCAAGGTAGTGTGAGTCATTGTCTTGTGTTACTCTGCCCCAGAGAGGCTTTCCATGAGTGGAGCGTCAGTGTTCCCACGCATCCACCCATGGATTTTGGCACATTCCCAGATTCACTGTTATTGGTAGACCTGGGAATGCATCAAAGTACTACTCCAGTAATGAGAAAAAATTTTTCCTTGTTTTTTCCTCGTTCTACATGTGCAGCACACTTAGAAAGAGGTAAAAGCCTCAAATTATTTTTTGTGCAGGAAGGTGTGCCTTACTGCACAAACATAATACTGCCTACAACACAGGCACTCTTGCAATGGTGTATGGGTGCCTGCTTTGGCACTAGGTGGCACTTTCTGCGTCATTGCAGGAAGAGAGCAGGAATGTGGTGTGTAATGTTAAGTCTGACGCATTCCTGCCCTCTCCCATTCATGCAGCACAGCACAGTGAGCAAGGTGGCTTGTTGGGTTGCGTGAATATTTGATAAAAATGCCCCTTAATGACAAGCGTTGACTGCATGAACGTAAATTCACTGAAATGCCAGGGGTAGCGGAAGTGACATCACATGTCATTTGACATTTACTTTCACTCACACACACGCTTGCATATACACACACATACACACACTGTCACTCACATAAAGACACTCTTACCCGCAAGTACGCACACATATTTTTTAAAGTATTTTTTACTCACCTCAGCTGGCAGGGCTGGTCATATTCCCGCTAATTGTACTCCATTCTTAGCACAAGCTGCCTATGTGTTCCTGGCACTGATTTTACCAACTTTGAGGGCAGGGGTCGCAAAGGCAGTGCCAGGGGTCAAAAGGGGCTGCTGCAAGCCTAGGCGACCCTTAAATGACATCCATGGTTGACCTGTTGACAGGATCATTTTGTAGGTTACTATAACCAGTGCACCACTAGCACATAACCAGTTAATGCATTGATAGTAAGCAGTAGCTGCAAAAAAATGGCACTTGTTAAGAATAATATGATTTTAGCATTTTTTTTTTTTTTTAAGGACAGCTTTTGCCTCCTTCTCTCACCCAGAACCCAAATACTTATTTTCTGTTTGCGGACGATGTACTAATAATTAGGTTTACCACATGAACTACCCAAACTCCTCTTAAAATATGATATTTTATGTTACAAGGAGATGTCATGCACGTTCATTTCTAAAATGGCAAACATATCATTAATAAGACCCACAATAGAGTCAATTATAACGTTCTCTTGGTTGAAGTGGACTATTAGTATTATCAACTTTGGCATCCGCTTTGTGCAGAGGTCATCAAGTCGAAAGACTGTAGCAAGAAAATGTATTTGTCCACGATTCAGACGTGGCGCTCTGGAGATTGAAGAAAATGGCAATTTTATGGTTTCACCACCCGTGAAGCAAAAATAGCACCTATTGTCCCCATTATTTCAGATTGGGCCGCCATTGCGAGGCTGGCAGTGAGTGATAAAGTGGCGGTAATACCGCCAACAGGCTGGTAGTAAGTACCGCCAAATTATGACCATGGCAGTGACAACTCCCATAGACAGCCAATGTACCATACCAACCCCCAGGGCGGAAACAACACTCACCACGGTGGTAGCCGGGATCAGCCAGGTGGAAGACAAAGTACCGCCCACCATATTGAGACACATCAATCTGCCACCTTTTCCGGGGCAGTACCAACGCCATTAACATCCTAGCGGAAACGCATCTCCAAAGAGAAAGGACTCACCATCGGAGACACAGGGAAGAACAACACCACCATGGAACCCGAACTGCAAATCTTTTCGATGATCTTCTACGTAATGCTTCGCCTGGAACACCAACGCCGGCGAAGACGACAGTGAGTACAGCCGCCTAGCACACAAGAGAGGGTGGGAGGAAAAAAAGAGTGACACACACACACATGCACAACACACACCAGACACACACACACGTCCAGGTGCATGCGAAGAACAATTTGTCCTTGAAAAATGGCAGAATAATGCAAGGACATCAGGAATGGACGAAAGTGATTGTAATCAGATCAATATCTAAATAACAAATTCGATTTGTCAATGAAACAGATATGTGCACATGTACACAAAGAGACACTGCCCAGTCCAATGTTCAAAGGGCCCACATGGCCACAGGGGACAGTCTAAGGCCCAACTTGAATCCTGACCACATCCGGATAGTATACTGCAGGGGCATCAGTTTGAAAATAGGCAGGCATCTCAGGGGGAAGAAGGACACTATAGTCAGATGCTGGACCAAGCCCACTGGTTCTGGAGGGGGCTCCATGTCCATTGCTCTGTCCTGGTGAGTGCAAGGCCACAGTCTCTCAGGTGAGTGACTTGCCCACTGGTTCTGGAGGGGGCAACTTGCTCATTTCTCTCTGCTTGGTGGTGCAAAGCCACAATCTCTCAGGTGGGTGACTTGCCCACTGGTTCTGGAGGGGGCAACTTGCCCATTGCTCTGTCCTGGGGAGTGCAAGGCCACAGTCTCTCAGGTGGGTGACTTGCCCACTGGTTCTGGAGGGGCAACTTGCCCATTGCTCTGTCCTGGAGAGTGTAAGGCCACAGTCTCGCAGCTGGATGACTTGTCCACTGGTTCTGGATGGGGCAACTTGCCCATTGCTCTGTCCTGGGAGTGCAAGGCCACAGTCTCTCAGGTGGGTGACTTGCCCACTGGTTCTGGATGGGGCAACTTGCCCATTGCTCTGTCCTGGGGAGTGCAAGGCCACAGTCTCTCAGGTGGGTGACTTGCCCACTGGTTCTGGAGGGGGCAACATGCCCATTGTTCTGTCCTGGGGAGTGCAAGGCCACAGTTACTCAGGTGGGTGACTTGCCCACTGGTTCTGGAGGAGGTAACCCGTACAGCAGACCCTGGAGTGTGACCTACATGGCGTCCACTGGCGGTGACAGCTGCAATGTGGTGGTGGATGGAGGAGCCTCCTGGGCTGCCTCTGCACTTTCGGATGGCTGCAGTGTGGTGGTGGATGGAGGTGCCTCATGGCCACCTCTACACTTTCTGATGGCTGCAATGGTGAGGTCCTCCTGACAGTTGGTGGTGGAGGAGGTGTCACCCTGACAGCCTCCACTGGAGTAGAGGGCTTTGTCTCCTCAGGTACATGAGGCGTGGATCCCTGACTTTTCCTGGCAGGGATGGATGGGCTCTTCCCCTTCTTGCCTGGTGGTGCAGGCTCCTTCCCCTTCTTACCTGGTGGGGCAGCCTCTTTCTCCTTCTTGCCTGGTGGTGCAGGCTCCTTCCCCTTCTTACCTGGTGGTGCAGGCTCCTTCCCCTTCTTACCTGGTGGTGCAGCCTCCTTCCCTTTCTTGCCTGGTGGTGCAGGCTCCTTCCCCTTCTTCAATGAAGGTGTGGTATCCTTACCACCACGAGTAGGTGTTGCTACCATTGTCCCAGTGGACTGTATGGCTGAGGTCCTGGACTGTGTCCTTGGTATCCTGCTCATATTGGCAGGAGGGGGAGGGAAGAGGTCTAGTTGGGAAAGGAAAAGCTTTATAGGGACGTTGGGGCGGGAGGACGGAGGAGTAATGGGAGTGGAGGTTGAGGGAGTGGTTGTGGAGGTGTATGTCTGCTGGATTTGGGTGCAGGTGCATGGGCTGTATGCTGATGTGACGTGGATGGCTGTTGGGTGTGTGAGTGCTTGCGTTTGTGTCCTTTAGGAGGGGGGAACAGACAGGGTGGGAGAGGACAGAGGGGACGCGTGCATGGCTGTTGTGGAGGTGTCTACCAGTGAGGTGTGTGTTCTGCTTGGTGTGATGATGCTGGTACTGGATGTAGTGCATGCAGGTGTGAGGATGGACGTGACTGGGGGATGTGGAGGAGGAGGAAGAGGGGGAGACAGTGGAGGCAGTGGATGTTGTTGTGTATGCAACTGTATGGTGTTTGCATGAGTGCTTGTGGGATGAAGTGTGGTGCTTCTGTTTGCCTGTGACGCTCTTGGGTGTTGTCTTGTGTGCATGTTCATCTGTATGTGTGCCTGTGATGGGTTGGGGTTGAGGAGAATGGGACTGGGAAGTGGAAGTTGGAGGAGGGGACGGTAGAAACAGGGACAATTGCTGCCATCAGAGAGGAGGCCAGAGCTTGAATCGATCACTGATGAGCCGCCAATCCACTGTGAATGCCCTCCAGGAATGCAATACATTGTTGCATCTGGGATGCCAGCCCCTGGATGGCATTCACAGTGGTTGACTGCCCTACAGAGATGGATCTCAGGAGGTCAATAGCCTCCTCACTCAGGACAGCAGGGCTCACTGGGACACGGCGTGAGGTGCCTGGGTTGAAAGAGATGCCCACCCCCCTGGGTGAGCGGGCACGGGAAACTCGCTGAGGGGCTGCTGGGAGGGCGGTGCTGGAACAGGGGTGGCAGCTGTACCTGCAGCTTGGGTGATCACAGAGGTGTCTGTCACCACCAGGGAACTCCCATCGGAGGAGGTATCTGAGTCTGTGTTGTCTCCTCCAGTCTCCGCTGTGGTGCTCCCCTCACCCTCCGTCCACTGGTTCCCTCGGCGTCGGTGGATTCTGCCTCCTGGGTCATGTGAGATGCAGCTCCCTCTGTCGCCGGTGCCCCTGCTCCTCCGCCAGATGATGCTAATGCACACAAGGACAGGATGACAAAACAAGAAAGGGGGGGTAAAGACAAAGGATACACCGGGTCAATGACTGCACCAACACCACTATTGGCACACACATCACCATCACACAGGAAACAGGCTTAAGCACTATGCATTGCACTACCAGTGATATGGCTAGTCACTAAGGCAAGATGAGGACCACCTAGCACACAATGGATGGTGGCAAATGCAGCACTCCTGGGACCCACAATGCCCTGGCTGAAATGGACTGCTAACAAGCTAGGTCACCTGTATTTGCCATACGACCATTGCCCTTGAGATGACCCACGCTGCAATGTCTGGCTTGGCCTCAGGGGCACCCACTAACACACATCCACCACCCGGATACCACCCCACCAGCCAAAATATGTATTGATACCCACTGTACTCACCCCCTTGTGGCTGCTGTGATGCCCTCAAATGCCCATCCAGCTCAGGGTAGGTAACCGCCAGTATACTGGCCATCAGGGGGGTCAGGGTCTGACGTGCACCACTTCCTTGTTGGGAGGCCATCCCCAGCTGGGCCTCAGCGGTCTTCCGGGCCCAGCGTCTCAGGTCCTCCCACCGTTTCCTACAGTGGGTGCTCCACCTGCTATAGACCCCCAGGGTCCACACGTCCTTGGCGATGGCACGCAATATTCCCTTCTTTTGATGGGCGCTGACCTACAGAAGCAATACAGACAGGAGAACACCATTAAACAAATAGTCCAGCCTGTCACACAAATGGCCCACCATACCCGTTTCCAACACCATTGGCACACACATAGCCCAGCACACAACATGTAAACTGCCAAGAGACAATACCCCCACCTCCCACCCCCCCAAATTGTACTCACCTGTTGGTGTGGAGGCTCATACAGCAGTCTGTACTGGGGTAGGACCCCATCCACCAGTCGCTCCAACTCCTCTGAAGTGAAGGCAGGGGCCCTGTCCCCGGTCACACAGGCTATGGTAGGTTCTAGACACAGGTCACAGCACGCGCAATGTAGGTGTTCTCCTGTTGAAGGTCAGGAAACAAGTGAGGATTAAGATAGGAAATGGGGGTCACATCCGCGGCAGTGTACACCGTCAACGCCGGCGTACATCTCCATTGGCCACTGTACTCCATAGAGCCCCGTATTATCCCATGAGGAATTGCACGGCGGTGCAAGACCGCCTCCCGCCATGACACCCAGCGTGGGCGGAGTTACCTCACTTCCACCTGTCCCTACATACAGGACAGGTATGGACCTTTGGCCTCCTAAAGGCCAGGTTCAGGTGCATCCATCTGACAGGTGGATCCCTGTGCTTCTCACCCGAGAAGATCTGCCAGATAATAGCGGCATGCTGCATGTTGCACAACCTGGCCCTCAGACGCCATGTATCTTTCTGCAAGAGGAGGAGACAGGAGATGCCCCTGTGTCAGCAGTACACCCTGATGACAGTGAAGAGGAAGAGGCTGAGGATTAGGATGAGGACAACAGAACATAAGTTATCCGTCAGTACTTCCAATGACGCACAGGTGAGACTGTGCAACTTCACATTTCTATGACTACTGGTGTATTCTGTGTGGCATGATGGCATTAACTTCCTTTTACCTCTAATTACTGTCACCTATGGTTTATCATTTTACAGATGTTAGTGCTATGACAACTGTTTACTGATGTGCTGACTACAGCCAGCTACAGGTCATTATTTCTATGCTCTCACAATGTACAGTTAATTTGCAATGGATGTAACTGTTTCCATAAATACACATTTTCAAAACATGACATACAAGTAGTCGAGTTGTGTTCAAGGGTGTTTATTTAAGTGCTAACAAATTTAGGGAAAAGTGCAATGGAATGGGGTGATGATGGAGGAAAGTCCAGGGTATTGTTCCAGTCTGTTTGTAGCACAGGTGCAGTGTCCAAGGGGCCATAGGAAGGAGAGCAACGTCAGTTCAAGGTGGACAAGGTGACTGAGTGAGACACAAGGGGGACAATCAGGAGAGTCTCATTTCCTGGTGGTGGTGTTGGCAAGTGTCTCTGGCTTCTGTCTGGGTCTCAGGGAACGTTTGTGGGATGGTTCACCTTCTGCAGGGGGAGGGATGCTGGTGGCCTGTGGGTCCTGTGGCGGGCCTCCTGCCCACTAGCGGAAGTGGAGGGCTGGTCAATGGACAGGCTAGTGGTAGGGGCCCACTGGTGAGCTGTTGCCTCCCTCATGATGTTGGCCATTTCTGCCAGCACCCTTGCAATGGAGATCAGGGTGGTGTTAATGGTCTGCAAGTCCTCTCTGATCCCCTGATACTGTCCCTCCTGCAGCTGCCTGTTCTCCTGCACATTGTCAAGGATCTGGCCCATCGTGTCCTGGGAATGTTGGTGGGCTCCCAGGATCTCGGAGAGTGCCTCCTGGAGAGTCGGTTCCCTGGTTCTGTCCTCCTCCTGGCACACAGCAGTCCTCCCAGTTTTCTTGTTGCCCTGTGCCTCTGTCCCCTGAATGGTGTGCCCATTGCCACTGGCCCCAGGTCCCTGATTGTCTTGGGGGTGAGGTGAGGCCGGGGGTCCCTGTACAGGTGGGCACACTGCTGATTGACGTGTCCTGGGGACAGAGGTGTGGGTACACTGGGTGGATGCTGTGGTGTTGGATACTGAGGGGGGAGGCTCTGTGGTGGTCTGTGAGTGGGCTTGGGGGACCAACTGTCCAGTGGTCCCTGATGGGCCAGGTAGGTCATCCAGATCCAGACGTCCAGAGTTACTGTCATCACTGGGGGCATCTTCTGTTGGGGGACTGGATAGTCGTGGCACCTCCTCTCCAGTGACATTGGCTGGGGTACCTGTGGATACTTAAGTGATGTATTATGCTTCATGTGTATGACATTTGTACATCCCTGGCTTCCCCTCTATCGTTGGTGTTGCCTTGCCACCGTTTGCTTGTGTATGGTGATGTATTGTGGGATTGTTAGTTTCCCTTTGCTGTGCATGCCTTAGTGATGGCTGTCATGCAGGGCTGGGAGGACTGTCCAAGCATTGGTATTGCATGCATGACCTGGCATTGGGGTTAGTCATATGTGTAGGTGCAGTATGTGGGATGCAGTGGAGTGATGGGAGTGAGGGTGAGTGGGTGAGATGGCATGCAGGTATGGGGGTGATAAGTGTTAAATGTTGACTTGCCAGTGTCCAGTCCTCCAGTCCTCCAGTGAGTCCCTGAGGATGCAGTATTGCCAGTACTTGCTCCTCCCATGCTGTGAGGTGTGGGGGAGGAGGTGGGGGTCCACTGCCTGTCCTCTGTATGGCGAGCTGGTGTCTTGCTGCTATGGAACCTACCTTCCCCCGTAGGTCATTCCACCTCTTCCTGATGGCCTCCCTTGTTCTTGGATGCTGTCCCACAGTGTTCACCCTGTCCATAGCTCCATCTTCCTGGCAATGGATATCTGCTGTACCTGTGCTCCAAACAGCTCTGGCTCTACTCTGACAATTTCCTCCACCATGACCCTTAATTCTCCTCAGTGACACGGGGGTGCCTTTGTGGTGCCATGGGTGTTGTGTGGTGTGTGTTGGTGAGAGTGCGTTGAGTTATTTGGTGGGGTGTGTAATGTGGGGTGCGTAAAGGGATGTATGGGTGTAAGCGATGTGCATCTAGTTATCGCAGTGGTCTTGGTGTCAGTCTGGTGGCTATGATTTGTAATCAGAAAGGGTTGTGGGTAATGTGGGAGTGTGTTTTGTAGAGGTGTGGGTGTGTGGATGTGGTGTGTGTGTATGGATGTCAGGTGTGTGTTTTGGTATTGGCCAATGTGGTGTTGTTTTGTATGTGGGTGTCCATTCTGAGTGCGGCGGTATGTACCTCCAATGGTTTACTGCTGATGAATGTCCGCCGTGGTGATTCGTAGGTCATGATACGGTGGGTGTGTTCTGTTGGCGTAACAGCATGGGTGTTGGCACCACCACTTTATCACTGTCCTTTGGGCTGGCGGATTTGTCTATGTGGCAGTATTCTGTCAGATTGGTGTGTGTGTGTCATAAGGGATGTATGGGTGTAAGTGGTGTGTTTCTAGTTGTCGCAGTGGTCTTGGTGTCAGTCTGGTGGCTATAATTTAATCATAAAGGGTTGTAGGTAATGTGGGTGTGTGTTTTATAGTGGTGTGGGTGTGTTTATGTGGTGTGTGTGTGTGTATGGATGTCAGGTGTGTGTTTTGGTACTGGCCAATGTGGTGGTGTTTTGAAAGTGGGTGTCCATTTTGAGCGCTGAGGTATGTACTGCCAATGGTTTAACGCCGTTAAATGTCTGCCGTGGTGATTCGTGGGTCATAATGTGGTGGGTGTTGTTCTGTTGGCTTAACGGTATGGGTGTTGGTACCGCCACTTTATCACTGACCTTTGGGCTGGTGGATTTGTGTATGTGACAGTATTCTGTCAGATTGGTGTGTGTGTCATAAAATGTTGAACGGATATTTGCCATCGCAGTGGAATGTTGGGGGCCGTCACCGTGGCAGTAGGTGGCATTTAGCACAAATGTCATAATGAGGGCCACAGTGAGGAATTGTGTAAATTTATTAAGAGCAAGATTTTTACTTCATCGGAGACTTGTTTTCATTTATTTGTTCCCTCTCTAGAGTTACCCCTATAGTTCCTTTGTTTTAAAAAATTTGGCCATTAAGGAGCCTCACATTGGCTATTTGCTAAATCCATCCTCCTCTGCTCTAGACGGTGGATTATCCCTCAGATTTCTTCCTAATGAGTAGCAGCCATTGATGTGATCTGTAGATCAGGGGCTTAAGGAACCTGGTTTCCAGTTTGACTCTCAATTACTTTTGGTCTTTTCCCAGCTCTGTTACTGAGATTAATCCTATTGAGCTAAAAAGGACATTACAGCTTACATGGGCACAGCTGTTACTTGATGTAGTATGTAGCTGCAGTCTGTAATGATTCGATGGCACATAGCAACTCGGGGAAAACTTTCTCTTGACCTATTCAAACCTAGATTTTATAGGTGGGCATATAACAAACTTAGGCCAGAAATTCTGCTCTTTCTTACCAGTAAGGGGGAGCCCAGTCGAGAGGCATGTGAAAATGTTGTTTTTGTATTACACAAGAAGAGTCACTTACGCCTTTTCCTTGATTTTTATCCTTATTTAAGGTTTTAAGTAAAAAAACAAATTGACTGACATTCTGAACCGTTTTTTAATTTTTTTAAAAGGGCTTTAAGAATCACGGCCTGCTATAAAAAATGTTCCTGTTTGGGACTGGAAATACCTGGTTGGAGGTCTGCTGTGTCTTGCCTTTTCTTATACAAAGACTGGGTGCATATCCCATGCCTCATTCCTTGCATGTATAGTCTTACCTCATTCATGCATTGTCCCACAGCTTTAGTAAAAATATGAATTTGCTTTCATACTGGTGCTGAATAAACATCAATTGTGGCTAGACCTTCTAATGCTTGAGGGTCGGCAGACTCAGCCCCCTATTCAAAACGATCCTGCTATGAAATCTAGGGCCTAATGTATGTAGGTTTGGGTTTGTAATTTCAAAATAGCGAATCTTAGCAATTTGCTTTTAGGAAATCGCAAACTGTGATGTATAATAGTGTGTTTTACACTGTTTGTGATTCCCAATGAGGTTGCAAATGACCTACCTCATCAATAATCATGAGGTAGATCGCAATTTGCGACCCCATTTGGAATGGCCACACTCACAGGGATGGTGGCCTGCTGGGGCAGTAGACCACCATCCTTGTGACTGTTTTTTAAATAAAGCAGTTTATTTTAAATGCAGCCCGTTTTCCTTTTAGGAAAACGGGATGCATTTCAAACAAAACAAAATGAAAAGTTTTATTTTCATTTTTTAGGTCGAGCATAGCAGCGCGCATGTGCTGCATTTCCAACGTGTTGGTATGTATCTGGGCTTTTAACAACGCCCACCTCATGCCCATCACTATCACTCGTTCGTGGGCTTGCCTTTCAAAAATCATTTGATGACACTGGTAAATGGTTTACGTTTGTCCCTCCTTGAGGAGTTTTTGTTACAGTCTTGGCTATTGCCCATGTTACATGGCTAATTGCACTTTTGGCGAGAGTTTGACTACGAGCTAACTTCTTTTTCCTTTTGTGTGTCTCTTAATCCTTTGTGTCTCTCCTTATCGCTGAAGCCTGTGGCGGCCATGGTGCTATGAATCTGCTCGCTTATGTCAGCTGTTTTACTTTAGATTTTCAAGTTATGAGGCAAGAAAAGTCCAGTTGGGAATTTATAATGCTAATCACTCTAACTCTAGCAAATGCGAGACCCTTTGCATTGCAAATGCTTGTTTTTAGAGTAGGTATTGGTCTGTGGGACCACTACCTTCAATGAAAAAATATTTTCGCTTCCATTCACAAAAGGGAAGGGGTCCCATGGGGATCCCATCACGTTTGCCAATGGGTTACCATCAACTTGAAGTTGCAAAACAATCTTACATCCGCCTGCGACTCGCTATGAGGAATGGATGCCATTGGCATGCCCCTTCCTAATAGCGGCTCACAAACCTATTTTGAAAGTCGGTAACAGGTTATAGACTCACAGAATAGGATTGTTACATGCGGAAAAGCCTTCTCCCAGTCGCAAACGGCCTGATGGGTCGTTTGCAACCGGGAAAACGGTTTCCTACATCTGAACCCTTGTGACTAAACCTTCCACAGGTAAACCAGTGCCTCCTCTCCTGAAATTCGGATAGATATTGGACCAGGATCAGGACTACCTCGTATTAGCATGCCTTCTCAATCAGCATTTGGGAGACAATAAACTCATTTTTACAAATGATAGAAGTCCCAGTTCATATTTTTTTTCTTGATCCTTATATGCAATTTATACATCTAGTTGGTAAATTTGGATTTAAGGAATCTCAGTGTAGTTTTCATATAATTCCCCACCTGAGTTGAAAAATGGTGTGAAACTTTTACACTGTAAATAACCTAATAAAATCCTCAGTCAAGAATTCTGAATTAACACTAAACAGTACATTGTTTAAGCAGCCCAATGTGGTGCACTCAACTCGGGGGGCTATGTGCAAGTAACTCACCCTTGTGACAAAACTTTTACCTTTTACCTTTTCTTGCACCTTCCCCATTGCCATGGTCCTTGTCAATGTTCTGCATAAAATTCCGTCAACCAGGCAACGTGTTTAGAGGTTGAGCTGGGAAACTCCTACATGTTCAAGTGTTGACTTACATTGTAAAATGGCTGGACTTCTACAAATTAATTATGCCCTCTTCTTGGCTGGATTCCGCTGATCCTTGGTCAGTAGAGATTAAAACAAGACTCATTCCACAGTAATGACTTGGTTCGTCAAGTCTTGCCTTCCTTTTTCACTTTCAAGTCCTTTGCATGCTTTCTGAAAACATCAAGGCAATTGGAATTCACTTGGGCCTCAGCTACCCCATGGTCAACCTCTAAGCAGTTCATGATGTGCGGTACACATCTCTAAAGGTAGTGCTGGGCTGTAGAGACAGGCTTCTCCTCAAGTAGCAGGGAAAAGATCAAAGGCAACTATAATATGTTGAGTTAACTGCACACAGGGGCGTAGCTTCGGGGGGGGTATTACACCCCTCTAATACATGTATTTTCACATAAATAGTTAGGTACAGGTGCTTTCAGTCGGGTATGGTGAAGTATCTGTTGTATTTCACCAGGAATGTTTATATATACTGTTAGAAATGGGGTCTTTGGTTGACAGTCAGGTTACCCCTTGTTCAAGCACGGACCCTCACTTTAGTCAGGGTAAAAGAGAATCACCCTCAGCCAACCCCTGCTTACACCCTTGGTAGATTGGCAGAGCAGTAGGCTTAACTTCAGAGTGCTAGGTGTGAAGTATTTGTACCAACACACACAGTAACTTAATGAAAACACTACAAAATGACACAACACAGGTTTAGAAAAATAGAAAATATTTATCTAAACCAAACAAGACCAAAACGACAAAAATCCACAATACACAAGTCAAGTTATCAATTAAAAATCAAAAAGAGTCTTGAACACACACTAACACTGTAAGCTGAAAATGTACCTTGGGTGCGTCAAAAATAACCACACCCGGGTGAGTGTGCGTCAAAAAGGGCTTGTGATGCGTCAATTTCACTCACAAGCGAGACCTTGCATCGTTTCTCCTTTCGTCAGGTCGGGGCGTTTCTTCTCGTACAAGCGATGCGTCGATCCGGTCAGCACTCTCAGGTCCGGGCAGGCCTTGCGTTGTTTTTACACACCCAGCGGTACTTGCGTCGGAAATCCAGCCGCACGATGATTCAAAACCATGCAGCGCAGGTTGCGATCCCCCAGCCTCCGTCAGTGATGCTGTGCGTCATTTCTCCAGCTCTGTGCGTCGATTCTTTGGTCGCGTTCCCAGAGAGCGTCAATTCCTTTCTTCAGCCGCAGATCGGAGTCGCAGCGATCTTTTCCCCGCACAGCACTCTGTGCGTGAATTTCCTCCTCTTAGGCTGCCAGCTTCTCCTTTCAGGGTCCCAGGAACTGGATGGGCACCACAGGGCAGAGTAGGAGTCTCTCCAGAGACTCCAGGTGCTGGCAGAGAGAAGTCTTTGCTGTCCCTGAAACTTTAAACAACAGGAGGCAAGCTCTAAATCAAGCCCTTGGAGATCTTCACAAAGTGGAAGGCACAGGAACTCCAGTCTTTGCCCTCTTACTCTGGCAGATGCAGCAACTGCAGGATAGCTCCACAAAGCACAGTCACAGGCAGGGCAGCTCTTCTTCCTCAGCTCTTCTCCAGGCAGAGGTTCCCCTTGGTTTCCAGAAGTGTTCTAAAGTCTGTGGTTTTGGGTGCCCTTCTTATACCCAGTTTCTTCCTTGAAGTACGCCTACTTCAATGTAAAGTCTCTTTTGAATGTTAAATCCTGCCTTGCCCAGGCCAGGCCCCAGACACTCATCAGTGGGTTGGAGACTGCACTGTGTGAGGACAGGCACAGCCCTTTCAAGTGTAAGTGACTACTCCTCCCCGCCCTCCTAGCACAGATGGCTCATCAGGATATGCAGGCTACACCCCAGCCCCCTTTGTGTCACTGTCTAGTGTGAGGTGCAACCAGCCCAACTGTCAAACTGACCCAGACAGGGAATCCACAAACAGGCAGAGTCACAAAAATGGTATAAGTAAGAAAATGTTCACTTTCTAAAAGTGGCATTTTCAAACACACAATCTTAAAATCAACTTTACTAAAAGATGTATTTTTAAATTGTGAGCTCAGAGACCCCAAACTCCACATGTCCATCTGCTCCCAAAGGGAATCTACACTTTAATCAGATTTAAAGGTAGACCCCATGTTAACCTATGAGAGGGATAGTCCTTGCAACAGTGAAAAACGAATTTAGCAATATTTCACTGTCAGGACATATAAAGCACATTACTACATGTCCAACCTTAACCATACACTGCACCCTGCCCTTGGGGCTACTTAGGGCCTACCTTAGGGGTGTCTGACATGTAAGAAAAGGGAAGGCTTAGGGTACACTTGGCAAGTCGAATTTACTGTTAAAACTGCACACAGACACTACAGTGGCAGGTCTGTGACATGATTTCAGAGCTACTTATGTGGGTGGCACAACCAGTGCTGCAGGCCCACTAGTAGCATTTGATTTACAGGCCCTGGGCACCTCTAGTGCACTGTACTAGGGAATTACTAATAAATCAAATATGCCAATCATGGATAAGCCAATTACATACTCATTTTGTAAAGGAGCACATGCACTTTAGCACTGGTTAGTAGTGGTAAAGTGCCCAGAGTAACAAAAACAGCAAAATCGGAGTCCAGCACACGTCAACAACCTGCGGAACAGAGGCAAAAAGTTAAGGGAGACCACGCGAAGGATGAAAAGTCTAACATATACACAGAAAAAAACCACTCACTCACACATTCTACGTCCCTGTGTTTTGAAAGTCTTCAAAAATGTTGGTAATTTTACAAGATATTGTGTTTTCTTTTAATTATTACCCCTATCAATGCGCATTGATCCTTCAATCCCGTCTTCTGCTCCCTGCTTGTCTTATAATGTATTTTAACATTATATGCCTATGGGAGTTTTGGGGCATTTGATGCTCACACCTCACCAGTCTTACTAACCAAGCTACGCCCCTGACCACGCAGAAGACTATGAAATGGTTTCTCCTCAGAGGAAATACTGACAGGAGCTCCTCTTCGCTTATCAGCCCCAAACTTCTGGTTTCCAAGTGTCAGCTCCTAAAAATCGCTATCACACGACCAATTATAGATTACATACTCAATAACCAGCACATTTACTAACTGCATATGAAGGGTCGGATTTAGATGTAGCAGGTGGGTACTCCATCACAAATGTGACAGATAACCTGTCCCTCTTATTACAAGTCCATTATATCCTACAGCTCTTGTAATATGCTTATAGGATTTCCGTTATGTACTGACATTATAACCTGTCCGCCAAACTCAAAATCGGGCCATAAATCTTTCGCACATAGTAATAGCAACCTGTGAATCCTTCAATTGGTACCATACTTAAAAGAACCTTCAAAGTGGAATGGATTATGCACAGTGACCATTAAAGCTCAAAATCTATTAGAGGCTACACAAGCATAGTCGAGGCGATGTATCACATTTGGCACAATGTACAGCTCTAAAGGGCAGCAGAACAGCCTACACTGTCTGGCTGCAGCTTTCTGTCTGTTTCTAATCTGTCAGTGTCTGTACATAAGAACTTAAGGATCTTAATGAAACAAATCCTGTACATACAATGCTATCCGTGCCACAGAGTGCATTGTGGGTTAATCGCCTGAAGACCAGAATTACGATTATCCTTCCCTGGAACCTCATGGATGAAAAGAGAAACAGTGCTTTGAAAATATGTTGTTACCAATCCCAGGAATTGGTCCTGCCTGTTGATAACACATTTTACAAGAATCATGTGCCAGACAGTTTATTCTAAATCCAAGAAGATTTTTATAAAAGATACTGGGGGACAGATTTATCAAGGGCTTGCATTGCCATTGTGTTACGAGGAGGTGCAAGGCAACGCAAGTCCTGAAGTCAGATTTACTATGCCATGCAGAGCTAATTTGAGTGGCTCTGTCTGGCATAGTAAACCTGGAGCAATGCCAGGCAGTGCGAGTCACTGCTTTCTGTTTCTCTCCATTGGGAAGACATTCCATGGGTGCAGCGTGGGTGTTCATATCCTTCCACCCATGGATTTTGGTGCATTCCCAGATTTACTAAGACTAGTAACCCTGCAAATACGTCAAGTTGCTACTTCTTCCCAGGTAAGGCGTAACAAGGAGAAAAATGTTTATTTCTCTGTGTTATTTCCTTTTTCTACATTTGTTGCATTCTGCATCACACATAGAAAGAGGAGAATGCCCCAGCGGTTGTTTTTTGTGCAGGAAGGTTTCCTTCACAAAAACAATTGTGCATGTAACGGAGGCACTGTTGCACCATGGCACGGTGCCTGTGTTGGTGCTTGGCAGTCACAAGTGTACTAGTGCAGAGAGAGAGCAGGAATGTGCCATATGTTAGTAATTATGGCAAATTCCTGCGCTCTCCATTTGATCAGTGCAGTAAGTTGTCTTGCTGCACTGAGGCAAATGTTGATAAATCTGGCCCCAAGTTTCACTGTCCTGTTCTTGACAGCAAGATTTGTGTTGTCTATGGTATATTCAGAAGGTGAACTGGTCTCAGTTCCTGATGTCTGCCATCCTGAATGATCTGTTTTCTATGGTTATTTATTACCTAAGCAGAGCTAGAGCAAAAATCTGCCACACACTCTATTCATAAATCACAACACACAACTAGTGTGGCAGAGAAGGATATTCCTGTACACTCCAAGAAAACCAAGGCTACCATACTGGATACTAGTCAAAGTAGAGCATTAAAGATGTTGGTCAGATAGACGTCATCCACTCTTTTGTGGCATGCTTTATCATCGGCAAGTCTGACCCACTGTGTTAGGATAATACCAACAGTGTGGTCTCAACCTCACTGAAGAGGGAGATCAGATGTTTTTTTCTGGTCAGTGATGGGGTCCAGTTGTCAGTTAAACAGCCTAGGTGTAAACCCAAAGATTTCCTTTATTCACTGGTACACCTGGCGGGATTAATATCTTGGTCAGGATGCTTACGCGATATAATGTCTCGATGAAACATGCCACAAAAAAAGTGTGTGAAGCTTATCTGACCAATATCTTGAATGCTCTACTTGAGCTGTTTCCTATGGTCCCTCCATCTCCCATTCCTCCCTTGACCAAGTCCTGCCACTTCTTCTTCTGAGTCAGCCAGAACACATAGTGGGGAAAGCAGGACCAAGGCAGAATATAATATAAACTTGGCTTTCTACCCCCTGTCCAGCATACCTCCCAGCTGCCAAAACAACAGGAAGGCAGCGGGTAGGTGGTTGAGGGGACCAGTTACTCCAGGCAATAGCAGCTGCTAAAAAAACAGCTCACCAGTATCCAGGAAGGGGCATGCCCTGGCGTAGAGCTGTGCTACAAAGAGTCAGTCAGGAAGGTTCCTATCCTTCATAGGTCAGATGTGGTTAAGGAGCTAATTGGCTCACTCATGAAAAATATTTTGCATTGCTCTGATACCTAATTAATTGTTGTGTTATCTTACAAGATTATTATGCAGCAAAAGTAATTCAATTACTTGGTCCCTTAGTGCTTTTCTTTGTAGGCCTATGTGTCTGCCCTTGTAGGTTGTACCATGGAGTTAGGGTTGCAATCGGGCAGACAGTGCAAATTATAGTGAGTGGTGTATTGTATGTTGTTATCTCACTGTGTCTGCGTTCCAAAGGAGGATGGGTAGAATTGTGACCTACCATGCATACCTGAGTGAGGTTGAGATGGTTTTAGGGGTCATCTGTTGAGTCTTTCACAGTGAATGGGGGGGAGGGTTCCATCTTGTTTTCCAGGTCTCCATTTTTAAGAGCATGTGGGTCTCCTAAAAACCTTAGTGGGTTTGTATAGTAAAGTGTTTGCCATTTAGTTAGCCACTTGGCATACTTTACTCATATGGGCAGACTCATGTCGTCAATTATGAGATCTCCAGAGGGTCTCTGTGAGGGTTTGTAAGGAAGCAGTATGGAAGAGGAAATGTTAACCTTTCCCTTGGTGCAGGTATTTGTAAGTGATATAATTGGGGATGGGGGGTTCTCTGCAATGATGTTTCATGGTGTGGGTACAAATACTCCAGTTTATCCTGAGTGAGCCAGATTTGTGTCACAGATTAGCCTTGTGGAGTTCTCTGAAGGTGCGGCGGTTTGGGTCTTACAGCCCTCCCCTGCTGTGTTGTTGTGCATCAGCTTACTCATTGGAGCTACTGGCAGTATGGATGGATATTGAATGACAGTTGGACAGACTGAAAATGCAGGTTGATCAAAAGACAGGTAATCATCCAGAGAGGGACCCCCCTGTCCAAGGCTAGATCCTTCAAGCTCTGGATTCCTTGATTCTCTGTTACACCTGCGGTGGTGGGACGGGCATGTTGTATATTCCATGCAGAACAAAACATGTCCCGTGTGAGCATCTCTCTGTCATATGAGTGGAAGTGAAGCAGTAGAGTCAGATGAGGTGCCCATTGTCAAAGACCATTGTTACTATAAAGTTGAGAGATAGACTAAGAGCTCTCCAGCATTCCTTTGGCTTTGCATTGGCCATAGCTCTTCTCTTTTTTGATTCCATCCCCAGAAAACCGATGTTGTTCGGAGTCTGAAGCCCTGTGTTTCAATAATGAGACCCCTGCTTCTTCTCACTTGCAGCGTGTGATTCGCAGCCGCAGCCAGTCAATGGACGCCATGGGTCTCAGCAACAAAAAGAACATGGTATCCACCAGCCAGAGTGGGAGCTTCAGTCACAACAACCCAGAGGCTCCGAAGACCCCCGGCATAGTGAGTATCACTGATTTTGTCTGGGTTTATAGGGTCATTCATGGACACTGGAGGACACGCTGAAAGCCAACCTTTAGAAATGAGGCTAGAGGGACATAGTGCACATTTTCTCACAATGGGTTGTAGGTAGGACCTCTTCATCATGATGCGGGTGATTGGCATCCTCCTTCCACCCAATTATCATCTGTAAAATATATCTTTCTGATCCTATAACCCCCAACACTTTTTCACATAAAATATGGTACATCTCCCCTAAAATCATTTGGCTTATTAGTGTAGGTATGTGTCTACAACTCCAGCCCCTCACAACATATAAGCCTTTTTAACCACTAACCGTGACTGCAAAAAATAGCTGTCTGTCTGTAACGCCGCTAACAGTTCATCAGTAACTGCTGCAAACTGTGCATGACCTGTCTCTTCTTTTTTTTCCCCCTACCCTTCCTTTCTGTTTTTGGTCCCTGGCTATCTGACTGTCTTGCTCACTCTCTCTGCCGCTTCTTCGCATTGCTTGGCAGTCATTGCTTGTGCCAGGGAAGCCACCAAACCGGCATGGACGTCGTGGCAGCGCCATAGGGATAGGAACGATAGAAGAGGTTGATATCTTTCTTTGTCTCTCTCTAACTCCCCTTTTTTTGTTCACTCCCATACAGCTTTGCATGACATTGTTTGCTCCTCATGTATTGCAAAATATTGGAAGGTTTCCATCAATGGTGGTGGGAGAGTCAAAAATGCTTAGGATTACTAAATCAAGAGTGTGTGTACAATACCAATGTGTCAGTTCCCGGAACATCCCTTACTACTCAAGAATCCTTCCCTACAAGCTAAATCCTACACATTATTATCACCATTGAAACCACAAAATTACTATTCAAAACAGTGTATACCATCATACCATAATCACTTTTCACGCTTATGCTCCGAACACCATTTACCAGCAATATGCCTAATATTTGAGAATTAATTAGGCTAATACAAGCAATTCTTTCCTTGAATACCACCCACAATAATTATATACACACACATGCCCTCTACAATTCTTATTTCCCCGTTCATGTTCGGTATTTTCACACCAATGCCCCCCTCCACAGTCCCTTTCACATTTGTGCCTTTTTTGTATCCAAGGCCCCAATTCCAGATGACCTCCCTGTTCACATCCTTGCCCCCTACAGCCCATTTACAAATCTTTGTGAAACAAAATCTAGATTTTCACATCTTTGCCATCTCAATTTATGAATGGAATAAGACACTGATGACACACCCATAGCTGATGACGATAGATGGTTTAAAGAGTAGAGTTTATGTCTCAAGGTATGATGTTGACTTGTTTGAGAGTGCCAAGAATGACCGTCTCTATGAAGAACTAGGCCATTAAATGAATATTGTGGGGGGGCGTGATATCCACAATCTGTTTAAAGATTTGGCACATCTGAAGGTTTTGTGTTGACAGCTATCGCTTAGGTTTGTGTTTCCATGCTGGGGTTTTATTGGGGATGAAGGAGGGCTTTGCAGTTGTATTAAAGGTTTAACTGACTGTTGTTATTTCTTCGTATGGAGGGTGTTGAATGTTCACTGCAGAAATGTTATTCTTTTACAGTGGGAAAGGACCAAAGGGTCCCAATTCTGTTTATGGACAGTGGTTTGATTTTGAATAGCTATTTGAGTAGTATGAGTAGCATTGGGATTTTGGAGGTGAAGTTGTCATTCTTTGCCAACAAGATGGATTTGTGGCATATTTTAAGGATGTGATGTCATGTTTCTTCAATATAGTCATGATGACTGTACAATTATATGCAGCTTCGTCACTCAGCAGTTTTTTTGTGGGGGGATATGCAAGCCATTGGACCAGCAATTGTGTGTTTGTTGGTACCTGCTCTGCTCTGCAGATAGCAGCAGCTGCAATTTGTAGTTTAGGGAGTTTTGTATATCCGCTGGAGAAGCGTATGGTTAGTACTGACATTTATTGGAAGATGTGGTTGATTTGTTAAAGTGCATGTGCATTTTATTTGGGGTTGTGTTCCAATGCAGCCTGCTGTTGAGGGGTTGTTAAAGGAGGTTGTGTAACGGATAGAGGTCTGTTCAAGTGAGAGCAAGGGAGTTCAGCGTGTTGATCACTAGGTTCTGTTGAAGCTTCAGGGTGTGAATGTACTCAAAGCTTGGTAGAAACCTTGACCAGACAAGTTTCCATGATTTGAAGTATTTTCTGGAGTATGAGACCCTCCAGAGTAGATCTGATGAGCCCCATAGGACAGTCAAGAAGCTTATGCTGCAGTAGGTGATGACTAGCTCATTGCTGTCGATCTAGCAACAATCACAAGCACAAAGGGCCAGATTTACAAGGAATTGATGCAATTCAGTGCAGAAAGTAAAGTGGCTGCCCTGCTTTGCATGAATGAGAGAGAGAAGACCTGCGCCATATCTACTAAGAAGTGGCACATTTCTAACTCTGCGCTGGCACACTTTTGGCCATCGTGCACCAGCCCAGGCTCCCTTTGCACCATAGTGCAAGGGTGTCTGCCTTTTGATCAGCATATTTTTGTGGAAGGATTCCATTCCTGTACATAAACTATGCTTTAAGGTGTTCTACTCAATGTATGTGTGCTGTAGAATGCAGAACACATGCACAGAGGAAGAACAAGGAGAAACAAAAACATTTCTGTTAGTTATACCTGACTCAGAGTGATAGCTACATGGGAATGCCGATGCACCATCCATTGAATGCCCACTCGACGCAAAGTAAAGCAGGTGCTTTGTAATACTTTGGGTTACAGTCCAACACAAACCATGATTTGCATTGGATTGTAAATCCCACCAGTAGACTTACACTGGATTTCTGTTTAAAAAAGTATCATAAACCCGAAGCAAAGTCTTTGTAAATCTGGGCCTAAATCTACACTAGAAATGCACCCAAATGCGAAATGCTGACTAAGGTTTCAGTGTTGATTACAGTAATGAGCGTATACCTCTTCTAACTATTCACACCACTGGGCAAATGTTGAAGAGCACAATGTAGGCACCAAAAATGAATCACTTTTTTTCGGCACCCACCTCTTGGTGTTTAAGGCAGACCCATCTATATGAAAAACTGGAGATGGCCCAACATACTGGGTTTTCTTATGTGCCTTGAGGGCCTATCCCAAACTTTCACCTGTCTTCCTGTACCCGAATGACCTTGCAAAACCCCCAAAGCCTCTTTGAAAACTCCAGTTTTCCCCTTAACCCATGTCTATGCCTGCTCTTGTGACTTTTCTAAATCCTGTTAAAGGAATTTCATCTTTCCCAGTCGCTGATCGTTCCCGGGAAGAGTCCAACTAGGAAGAAGTCGGGCCCGTTCAGCTCCCGGCGGAGCAGTGCTATCGGCATCGAGAATATCCAGGAGGTGCAGGAGAAGAGGTGAGAGTCTGAGCGATGAGGGAGAGGTGGAGGTGGAAGACCACACACAGTAGAAACACGTACAATGTATTGTTAATATTAGCATTTATGTGAATTGCCCGTGGCAATGTAGAACATACAGAATGCCCTATTAGAGAAATACATTGATGGATTTTCTCCTAAAATAGAGGCAGAAGTAGAAACTAGGCTTTCACTGCGAAACCAGCAAAAGCACATAACGAAGACCAGTCATATTACCAGTCTACTTGCCCTATTTTACAACTCTACAGGCCCCATTCATAATAAGTGCTTGGGTTTTGGCTGTCATATAAATAAACGCTTTGAAAAACATTTAAAATGAAGAAGAACAAGGCTGGAAGATTAACCATTGCATTGGCTGTTTCTATAAAAGAAGGAAAGACTGAGAGGAAATTCTGCTGGATGAGTGTTGTGTGGGCTTACATCAAGATGTGCTGAATGTTCTGTTGACAGGAAGACAACAGACGAGACGTGGAAAATAAAGGTGAAAGGGAGGGATCTGATCATTGCCAGGGAAATAGTTAAATATTACTATAGGTTATCTGCGGGCACATTTAGGAGTAGGTTGCATTGGCTGTCAGAAGTGCCAGAGATCATTAGCTGTTGGGTTTCCCTTAAAAAAATAGTCATGCGTTGTTACATTGACTGCAACTGTCAATTGCTTGTTTATTTACAATACCACAGAGAAAGCCCCACCGGCCAGAAGACCCCTGACATCGGACGTGTCTCGCATGAGCCAAAGTCAGAGAATTCATCCAATCAGAGCTCACCTGAACTTCCCACGACAAAGGACAGGTGAGTTCGATTCACAGGTGGGTCCCATGTGGGCAAATTCTCATGGCAAAAGAGGGCACGTTACAGTGTTATGCATCACAGTAATCTGTTGCAGTGAAAATAGATTAAGGTGTTAGGACATAGCATGGTTTTACGTGTTAAAGCAGACTGGGGTTGTAATGTTGATTCTGGTGTTACCTGTAAGGGTATTCTGTGGTGTTGTGCATATGAATTCAGATAGATGATGGTATTACACGGTAGGCCAGGTCATGGTTCTAGAGCAGATTATGGTGTTGCGAGTTATATATTATGGTGTTATTGTAGACAGTGACATGCTTTAGAATTAATTATGCCATTATAATACTTTATGGTGATACATATTTGGCATAACTATGTCGTAAAAGAGTATGGTAAACAGATTACGGTAATGATGTAGATTATGGTAGGTGATGGTTTGCATGACGGTGTAGTGTGTGCGGACCATCACGCAGGCATGTGTTACAGTAGTCAATGGTGTTTCGTATTATGGCAGAATAGTGTTATTGTTTTAGGGTAGGTTATGTTATCATCTACTGGGGCAGTTGTGTTGTTATACGTTCCAGTAGGCAATAATGAGTCACCTCTCAAGCTGCTTTGATAAGAAGTATCTCCGAGGACAAAACGTGCCTCTCCTTAGATTAATGAAAACACTCTGGTACATGCTAAAACAAGGACCTACTCCTCGCCTCTGTCTACTCTCATTTGCATCCATCTTCCTCCCACTCCCCATGTGATCCTTCATACTGACTGAAAAGTGCAATGGAAGGACCAGGATAGGCAAAAGAAATGGGGCGTGGAGTGAGAGAGGCCATTATGATGGAATGAAGTTCCCCAAAAGGCTTGCACCTCACAATAAAGATGCAGAAATGGGGCGGCCTGGCTCACCAACTTTAGATATCTGTATTGGCAGAACAGGAACGTGAGAATACAAGAGGCAAAGTGGGGGATGAAGAGTCAAGGAGAGAGAGGAGGAGAGAAGGAAGTAGGAGAAGTTAGCAGGAACTGGGTCTGAGATGGAGGGAGAATTTGTGGTTTCCTCCTGGAAGAAGTTAGAATCCTTTGAAGGTTGTGAGCGCAGATCCTTAGACTTCATCATGGGATGTCTTGTTGGCTCTGTGTGACTGTCCTATGTTCTTGCCCTGTTAAAGACGTGTTCTCACATTATAGTGTGTTCAGCGAGTGTGAAAGGAGGCATGACGCATGATCATGACTTCTTTTACTCTAGTGGCTCAAGGGCAAGAGACCATGAGATGCTTAGGTTTTCATTTTCTGTTAGATGGTGCAGAGGTACTGGCTCTATGTGGGGGCCAGGGAGGCTGGTTGGTATGTGAGATTTGGTATTAAAAATGTTACCATCTTTGAATAAATGAGTATGGTCGGGTTGACCACAGGGCATATACAGGTTCTGAGGTCATTAAATAAGATACTGGTTCTTTATATTAGCCTCTTCTGAGCTCATGCAAACATAGAATACTCGGGCAGACGAAGATCTTTCACTATTTTGCTGGGAATAGAGACCTCTCCTTTTCAGATTTTGGGCCATATGTACCAACACATTTTCCCATAGACATAGAATGGGTAAAACCCTTTGATACATCTGGCCCTTTGTTCCATTGTTCCTCCCATCAAACTAGTAAGGTTCCCACCGACTGCCACACACACTCTGAAAGCTTGGATTGTGGAGTGAATTCCACCCATTTACTCACAATATCCTTTTTTCCGTATGAAGATTTTTTAAATCCGGCAGTCTTGAAGTATTGGTCTGGATATGTAAAGCACCAATCACGCTAACCCATACCATTGTATAAATACTTTTACATGTAAACTCATGCAGCTTCTTACGTAGTAAAACATTATCTAAGCTAATGTTTCTAAAGGAAAAAACATCCCTGACGTGTTACACACGCACTTGAGCGACGCATCAAGGTGTAACTTACTCGTGACTGAGAAAGAAGTGACAGCAAAAAATTGAGGCGCTTGTGGTGCTACAGTGAATACAACATACAATACCGAAGGAAGGTGTTAGAGGGTGTTTTGCGGATATTTTAAATCAGAGTTATAAAATAGTGCACAATGCCAACATAACGCTGTTAACAAGTCCTTTGTTGGCTTTGACCATTTCGAGGCAATGCAGTTCGACTGTTTGGACTTCCACTGGTCCCATTATTTATTTTGCCGCTAGATGTCGCCACCGCACTTTCTTTCCCTTTCATCGGTAGGCTTTATGCTGTCTTGTGTGTGGCAGCACAACACTTAGTAATAAAGGACACACATTACAGTAAAAGTTTTGTGAGGTAGAACTACCCTCTTCAAAGTGTATTTCAAAGATGTATTTGCCATTAAAGAGTACTGGTTTCCGCGTCTTTCTTGCAGCATCCCTTAGAATTCATTGACACACAAAGTTGGGTTGGCTATTGAGTGGTTCTCTTTTCTTCTTGTCTAGAGTCGAGTCGGTGGCACGGCACGAAGCCCGGCCAGATTTCTCCCGCTCCTCTTCCAGTGCCAGCAGCTTTGCCAGCGTTGTGGAAGAGAACACTGCCATGGATGATGAAGACCCGGGAATGGTAAAGACAGACTCTGTTTCAGGCTTACCATGGAAAGGAAGGATCTCAGTTCTATACAGAATGGGCTCTCGGGGGGATATGCAGTAGTTTTGAGGGCTATTGATGGGGTGAGGGGAGTACAAAAAATCAGTGGAGTCACCACTGGCATCAGGATGGGCAATAAAAAGGAAGGACAGAAATGCTGTCAAGCAAGTATCCGACTTCACTAAGAGCACCTTTGAGAATCTTAGGCAATTCCAAACTGGGCAGATGTTGAAGAGCACAATAATCATGCAAGAACTACACTAGTCAGAAAAATTAACTCTATTTAGGGACAACTTACAAATCAAAAATCTCAACTGGCTGCAATGTCCAATATTCATCATCCCCCAAAAACAGAGATAACCAATATGATGCTATCACAGCCAAGCACTGAAAACCCATTTCTTACGTTTAAAAGTCACATTAAACAATGTTGCACCTTATGTTTGGGAGCCTGTTGCAGGTTGCACTTTACCTTCTGTTTTAAGTGAAGTTTGTCAGCGGTGATTTTTAATCAGGCGTCTGCCCACACCAAGGAATTAAAGTAAAGTACTTCTCCAGATCATTTACAACTGAAATGCTGCACTCTATTGGGCCTCTCAGTTACTTACTTAAACAGTATAAAAAAGCTGTGAAGTGACCTTGTTCACACATTTTTTGTGTTCGACCTGGTAGTGACTTGTGGTTGACCAATCCTAATAAAGCGTTGAAATCCATAGGGTCCACCCTGGCTTAGAAGTATGTTGAAATAATTTCCTTACCAATGTGTAATCTTGAAATCTCCCCACTGGTAGGTGCCCCAGGAAGGACTGTAGGGATGAGGTAAACACAGACATGTATCAGATTAGTAATTAGTAATTAGTTGTTAACCATTCTGTCTTCAGTCCCCCTGATTTCCTTATGAATTTGTCTGTTGGCTGAAGGGTTGATAGCTCAGCTGTCAACATAGCGGTCTAGGCTGCCTCATACTCTGAAACCTGTAAGAGAGCCAGGGTAGCATCCATTCAGTGTGGTGCTTTACATAGGGCTCCGGCACGTTATTTTCCCTCTGCCTCAAGTAAGTGTGCAAACTGCCCATAATCTTCATCATGCCTCTGCTGTTTTACAGAAACTCAATTTCTCCTGTTTGCAGGAAGGCTTTTCCTCTTCGGGGACCTCCAACAAGCGGGATTCATTCACCTACAGCACTTGGCTGGAAGACAGTATGAGCACCGCCAGCAAGGGGAGCTCTCCAGGTACGTCACTGCGACCAAGGAGCACTGATCTTTACTGACAGGAAGGCTGATCACATGCAAAGGTAGTTTTTGTGCAGAATGGAGAGACCTAGTTGATTCAGAACGATATACTGAGTTTCTTTTCCAGCTGTGTCCTTATAACGTGTTTTATGTTCAGAGTAACAATTGTAGTGGTAAACAGGGTCACTCTTAGTCTGAAGTTATCAGTAACTCCCCAAAAGAGTTCAGAAAATATTTCTGACTGAAATAGCCTGACATGCAATTGTTGCCGAGTACAACAAAATATATGAGTACTCCAGACACAATAGGGACGTTGATATGTTGCTGTGTGGCAGTTTAATGTAAAAAACAGTACATTTGCTTTAGTTTCTGCTAAGGTGAAGTAACGATGAACAGGAGGCACAGTATGAGGAAAGAAGTAGTTTAATTCAGTCCAAAGCACCAGGTAGCTGTCCAACAAGAAGCAGAAGGAGAACTAACCTCCATCACGACACTCCGTCCTCTCATGCAGTGTCCTGGAATGTCGAAGCAGAGAACTCGACATTCCACAAAAGTGAACTAAGGCATGAGGTGAAGGCACAAGATATAACACACCTTCTTGCTTCCAACTTGACAGCAAATAGAAACTACAAAAAAACAATATACATATTTAAAGACAGGTAGGCCATTTGCATTACAATAAAACATACAACAAAAACTTTGTATCGTCTTGGATGTTTGCACTCTCATTTTCCAGAAAGAGAACTTAACCAACAACAAAAAAGTCTTTATACCTCCCTGGAAGTTTGCAAATATGCTTTTCATGTGAACAGTTATTAACTTGATGACTCTTAGAAAATGGCACAACAATTCAAGAACTCTTAGACACTTTCACCACATGTGCACCATTCCACCTTTGTCGTTGCCGCAGCACTACATTTTCAATAACGTCTTCCATCTGGTATGGTAAGCCAAAACTCACTCTCCCTTTTGTTACTTTTGAATCTGGCAACCTCACTCATCCAGAGAAATACCTTGGTTCTTTTGATGATTTTGTACTATCTCATGCTCTTCTCTTGACTGAGATGAATCCTGGAGTGAATATCATTAATGTTGTGAGGACGCATCTTGGAAACTTCAGTCTTAATCACCTTACATAACCAAGCTGGTCTAAGAAACGCTTGCGAAATTCTGTTGTTAAAGCTACAAATGGTCAAATATTTGTATCACTAAAAGTAGTGCTGAGGTACAACAACAACATTGCACAAATAGCACCTCCAACATCTACACCTTCAATCAACTCTCCTCTGAAACACTCACTCCAAAGTCCATTAGCTTTCTCAACCTGTCCATTACTCTGTGGGCGATAAAGAATATGGGCCTGATTTAGAACTTGGCAGGGGGGGAATACTTTGTCGCAAACATGATGAATATCCCGTCTGCTGTATTACAATCCCATTATATTCTATGTAGATCATAATACAGAGGACGGGATATCCGTCACACCTGTGATGAAGTATTCCATCCACCAAGTTCTAAACCAGGCCCTTTATCTCTTGTGCTCAACACCCACATCACACAAAAACTCTTGTATTTCCTATGAGAGAAATTGAATACCATTGCCTGAAATTCACATGGAAAGAAAACCTTTTCTGGTGAACATATCCGTGAGAAAAATAACCACTGTTTTAGTGTTAGTCTCGTGCACAAATTTCACACTTAACCACTTGAATAGGTGATCTATGAGAATAATAACAACATTTGAAATCCAAGCTCACTATGTCCCACACTGTAGATCCTTATCATTGCATGCACAGGTCACACATACCCTAACCTCTACATATATTTGTCCATTCCCAGCCACCAAAACATCTTCTTAAGTTTGTTATTATTGAGGGTCATACCTAGGTTACCACCATTATTAATATTCAATAGTTTATCTTTAATAACACCAGGACAAATTAAATTATCTGCTCTAAACAACAATCATTCTTCAACAGACAGGTCAGTGTGAACCATGCTGAAAGGCTGTAGCCCTACACAAAGCCTTCAGTCTTTAGGTCACTTGCTTGTCGTGTGCTCCATGACTCTTGTCAATGTAGCATCCTGAGCAACAGCACTGCTCAATTCACTTTTAATGACAGACTTTTCCCCATTCCAGACAATACTCGCCACAAAACAGTCCACATCTTGTTGTTCACCCATCACATTCTCATCATCATCAGCAGAAGAGCAAGGAAGACGAGAAAGGCAATCCGCCTTCTTATTCTTACCATCAGGCAAATATTCCACACAAAATGACATTCCAGCAATTTGTCACTAAACCTGATCATTCTAGCAGTGGCTTTAGTAACATGTATGTTAACGCTACTTAAAAAGGTACCAAAGGTTTATGGTCAGTGCAGAAGAGGAAATTTTCCCCCACACATAAGCCATAGAATTTTCAACTGCCCATGTACATGAAGGCATTTTGGCCCTCATTACAACCCTGGCGGTCAAAGACGGCCAGGGCTGTTTTGGAGGTTGCACCGCTAACAGGCTGGTGGTGCAAACTTGCGGATTACGACCGCGTTGGTCCCCGCGGTTGTAATCCGCCAGGCAGCGCTGCTTGCAGCGCTGCCCAGGGGATTACGAGTCCCCTTCCCGCCAGCCTTTCCATGGTGGTAGGAATGCTATGGAAAGGCTGGCAGAAAGGGGAGTTGCAGAGCCCCTGAGGGCCCCTGCACTGCCCATGCCAAAGGCATGCCCAAAGGCAAGGGCAGTGCAGGGGCCCCCCGGCACAGCCCCACACAGCTTTTCGATGTCTGCACAGCAGACAGTAAAAAGTGCGACGGGTGCAACTGCACCCGTCGTACAGCCACAACACCGCCGGCTCCATTAGGAGCCGGCTCTCATGTTGCAGCCAACATCCCCGCTGGGCCGGCGGGCGGAAACTCTGTTTCCGCCCGCCGTCCCAGCAGGGATGTCATAATGGACACCGCGGGATTTGCGGCCGCACATCGGTTACAACTTGGCAGGCGGCGGTTGCCGCCCGCCAATGTTGTAATGAGACCCATAATGTTTGATGACCGAGTATCACAGCTCCTGTGGTCTGGCAGTATTGCAGGCGTACGCAATAATAAGCTCAGACAAACCCTTCCCTTGGGGCAAAACTGCCCCTTAAACAGTACTACTGGCATCCCCAGTAATCAACAAAGATTCTCCTGACACATAAGGGCTGAGCAAAACTTTTAAAGAAGAGTATTTTCTTTAAAGGCTAACTCCTTCCCCTGACACCACAGACACAATTTATTTTTCTTCAAAAAGAGCAAAGGTACTGCTTTAGTGGCAAAATTATGAACAACAACCATTTTTCCTCTGTGGTTTAAAATCAAGTCCACCATTGGACCCAGAAAAGCATGAAATGTTCTGAACCATTCCAACCAAGCTACAGGAGGTTCCCCAGTTGACTGCAAAAAATCTCGCAGAAGACTAGTGGCCTGAAATTATAGAACCGTAGTGTATTGGAGACTGTGCTGATTCAAAGTCATAGACAAGTTTTATTGTGTATGACTACGTCATAATATGTTATAAACACAAAACCTGAGAAGGACAAAAGTAACTATAATATTGTACCTCAGTTCTCTTTATGTTAGAAGTGTTGCAACTGTTTGAAGAAAAACTGTGCTTCCTGTACAGAATAAATGTAGAGCGTGAAATGCCCAAATTCAGGTAGACAGTGTCAGGGAATTCCTAAAGTGGCCACCAAATGCCCACGTGTAAACGTCACACGCTGCCTGTTGAATAGAATTATGAAGGGAGGCAAGATGGCAGCCATCATAGAACGTTGATTCCAGGGAGCACAATTGCTGTTGGCCAAGACAAGAACATTTTAACAGATGGTGGGGACAGCTGTCTGAGAATCAGGATTGAACACCAAAAAGATGCACACACAAGAAGCACGGCAAAGGTTGGATGTGTGGCACTCATCCATTGTTAATTTGAAACACCAAGACTGTTCACTTCACTCTGATTCTTGGCTTTCTTCTCCTTGCCAGTGCTAGACGAAATCACGATAAACAGGAGGCAATGTATAAAGATGTCCAAGCAAGAAACAGCTTTTTGGCAAGACCCAATGAAAAACGTAACGCCTTCATTACGCTTCATCCTCCGATGCACTGTTCTGGAATGTCTGAGCAGATAATTTTATATTCCGTGAGAGCACGCCAGGCTACAAGACGATGACAAAAAACAGTTTTCAAAATACATTTTATTAGTGGATGAAGAGCTGCCCCTAGTTTAAATAAAACAACGAAAATTTAAGGGCTGGGTAAACAAGCAACATCATCACACAGTGTACCTTGGGGTTATGTACAAAATGCATACACTAAACACAATTGTAGTAAATATCTTTCATTAAGTCTCATTAGGTCTCTGACAGCCATTCAGTGTCCCAAAAGCCACCATTGTGCTGACTTTATGCTTGTACTTTTTCTGCCTTGTAACCTTTCGTTCTACAACATTCATCTATCCTTCACTCATATTATTTTCTCCCTTTCCTTTCTGTCTCTTTCATTATCAGTCTCCATACTGATATTTCTCTATTGACCTCAATCTATGTTTCACTCTAATTTTCCTTACTTTCTTTGTGCACATTCATAGGAAACCCTTTTGCAGCATCTCCCCTAATTCTCTTCTCGAATCTTCCTATCTTCTTCTCGCTTACCATTCTTCTTGTCTCTTTCCCAAGCTTAATTGCTTTCCATCCTGTTTTATGTAAGCCTGCAGCTGCACTTCAGCTTCTTTCGCCCTCTCATGAACAGGTCCTTTTCGGTCTACGCAGCTGGAGAGCAGAACCCCTTTAGAGCCTTCATGCCCAGCAATCAAAATCCAGTTGGAGGAGTCTGATCTTCACACGTCCCATCCGGTGAGAACTGGGGGCTTGCATCCTGACGGTTGAGAGAGCAAAGCAAAGTGGGTGTTAAGTGGGCAAGGGCTGGTCTGTTGTGCACCCTGCTTTGGTCAGTGTAGGATGAGACCAACAGGCAGCAGATCAAGTGGCTGATGCAGTTTAAAGAATTCCATATTGCTTACTGAGCATGGAAATTTAATAAATCATGAACTAGTGGTTTTCAGTGGGCTAAAGCTAAATGTTGCAACAATCTTTGGGAATATGATTTGTACCAGCTGAAAGCCAGCTCCTTTATGCAAGCGTGCACTAAATAATAAAACACCAGAGTCTTTATATCATGCATGATGGATCCACTGATGGTGGAACCAAAGCTAACATGAAGATCACAAGACCCGACATTGGTAGTGTTTAAAGTTGTACTAAGAGGAGAGTACACACTTGGTGCACACTGCAGCGTCCTATGGGCCACAAGGTATTGTGTGCTCTGATAACCACATATATTTGCCTCGCAGGGTAGTGCATGTAACATAAAAGTCACTGAGCCCTCTTGAGGAAGCATGGTCACCGTATCCTCCTAAACAAAAGTTAGAGTACTGCATAACATAACTTATTAGGAAAGGCAAGGTGGAAGTGTGCATGTGCAAGAAATATGAGACGAAGAGGTACTCCACCATTATAATTACTGGAAAAAAAACAGGGTAGGTCTGTAAGGACAATAACTTGATTCTTCTAAATTCTTAATGAAACCTTTTATTGTTTCCAGCCTTTATAGATAGCAAGTGATGCTTATTTCCAATATAATCATATTCAGGTCATCAATATCTTGAGGATGAACGGCTGAGTTACCCTTGTTAGGATTCATACTTCTGACATGTGGCTAACAGCAGATATCAGCACTGTGCCTTTAACGGGCTGTACACAGTTGTCCTCCGACAATGCAGCTTGGACAATGGCGGGGACAGAAGAAGGCAAACAAATATACAAGAATAAGTCTTAGATGGATTATGGATAAGAAGGGTCTTCTTGTGCTGTTAAGTCTCCAGTTGAATCCCTTTTTTAACACTTAACTTCCCCAACAGAACCCCCAATGTTTGTCCCTTTGTTTTAATGGTATACTTTCTGTGTGTCTGTTTGTGCAGAGCTGCTAGCCCTCCCCACCCGCCTCTCCGTGGATGTCCATTCCCAGCAGGTTAGATCCTTCTCTCACATTTATTTCCTATATTTTGTCTACTTTCTCCAGTCTTCCCTTGGATGGAGGTGGTTGGGGGGAGGGATGCAAAGGAGCTATCAGAGAAAGCCTGAAGAATTTCACAATTCAAAGAAGTGATTAATATCTGTGGCATTTCCCTGTTTTTGGATGGGCTTTCGGGAATGTAATGATATTTTCTTTCCACATTTAACTTTATTTTAGACACTGATTTGGTGTGAGTTGTGTGGGTTGGATTAATGGAGGGTAATTACTAAAGAGATTTAGAAGACAAAATGATGCCTGGGCATGTAAGAATAGTGTGTACTGGTGTGGGACAAGCAAAAAAACGATGGTGGAAAATCCTTGATCCAACGCTTCTTAGCCCCCGGGGATTTATCTGTCCATCGTTCCATTCAATTATTTTTAGATCACCTGAACTGTTATAGAAGAGATTTATCCAGATGCAAATCGGTATTGAACCAATCACCACTTAAAGAGTCCGGTGTGAATTGCTAGGCTGCATCCTCTCAGCAAACAGTGCATAACGTATTTCAGACTTGAGCCCATATTTAAACCTTTTTAGTGCTGCGTTTGGGCTGCTTTTTGACGCAAAAACGGTGCAAACTTAGAAAACACAATTGTATTTTGTACGTTTGCGCCGATTTTGCGTCAAAAAGCGGCGCAAATGCGGCACTAAAAAAGTATAAATATGGGCCTTAGTGTTTTAATCAGTGAGGAGCAGCTGCTTGAGTCACTAGACAGGTTAAGCTTGGGTGCAAGTATATCCAGACTCCTTCCCGTCAAGGAGACTGTGACACACGAAATTATGATGGATTTTTTATGGTGTGGGTCCCCCTACTAATTAAGTCTAGGAGCATGGAGGATTGATAGAGGGGAAACTAGAATCCCCATGTATCTTCTGTGAAACTTTGGGTTCTTTGAGGACGATGCCAGTTGTTGTGCAAAGCAAATAATGAGGCAAGAATCTATGAGCCTCTTTGGGCTGCAGAGAAAACTCAAGTCACTACCATTTAGGGGCAGATTTATGAAAAGTGGCGCTGCACTTAGTACAGTGCCACATTTCTTGTGCCCCTTAGCTCCCCGCTAATGCCGCCATGTGTGTGCCGTATTTAATACACGGCGCACCATGGCGGTAGTTTGGGAACTAGCATCATAATCTTTGATGATAGTTCGGCACTTTGTAGGTTTAGTGTCAAAAATGTTGAAGCTAATTCTGCAAAGCAAACAGAGGCCCATTAAAAACAATGGGAGCCTCCTTTTAATGCCTGCTCTGAGCAGGCGTTAAAAATGCAATAAAAATGACGCAAAGAAATCTGTTAGATTTATTTGCGCCATTTATTTGCCCCCCCCCCCAATGGGGGAACAGCCCCCTTACATACTTTAGGCCTGGCGCAGGCATAATGTGGCACAAGGGGTTACAAAGTGGCGCAATGCAAGCATTGTGCCACTTTGTAAATATGGTCGGCGTTTTTGGCCATCTAACGCCACATTAGAGTTAAAAAAAATAATGCCAATGGGTAATTAGGATGGCGCTAGGCCCTCTTAAATCTGGGCCTTAGTATCTAAGGTAACAACAAAGCCAGAGGCAGGGTTCGGCTGTGTTGATATGTAGTAGGTGAGGAAATCAATAATTTTGGGAACAGAAAATGTAGAGGCTGTTCATCACTGAACAGACAGCAGTGCCGGAGCTGACATGGCCATCACTTTTTTCCACAGGTTCAAGGTTTACTTGCATTGTGCTGCACATATCAAGAAATACCCCCATTTTGAAGACTCTCAGGAGTCCCTTTGGCGGCACTTTAGATGTATCAGTACACATCGTTCTTGGGCTCAGGTCACTGGGACGGTTCTACTTTGAGGGAAAATACAGCATTAAACCTATTCAGTTCAACCCTTGACTTCTGGCTTTTTCTCCCTCATGCAGGGTTTCCAGAAGCGGCACAAGCTGAAGGACCTCCGCCGGACACCCGCCTTCATCACGGCAGAGGATGAGAACCCACTCCTTAAACCCAACATCCTGAGGCCTCACCTTTAAGAACGCCAGCTTTTCAGATAGATCTCTGCACCCTCACCTCCATACTGCACCATACCATGCCAGCATGATCTGTTAACCGGTGTTTCTGGTGAGAAGGTAATGTAACTATAGCCTCCAGACAAAACTGAGTTGCACCAGAGGTCACGGTCTGCCTGGAGAAAGACTACATACTTCACTAACAAGACCTGACCTGGATTGCCCAGGATATAAAGGACTCCCGCACAGACAAGACCTTACATTCTGTCTTATGGAAAGCTCCAAGCAGAAGGGGAACCCTAGAGAGGATGAAGAGCGCACACTATGCCCCCATCCTTCACACTAAGCGTCTCCTACCTTAGGGATGCTTGTGGACAGTTTCCACTCTTGCAGTGTGTGAGTTATGGCTTCCAAAATGCTCATTTCAATGGAATGTGGCACAAGCTGATCCACCTCTGCATATGACTTGGGTACTAACCGCAGCCATGAGCCATCACTATAGTGCAGAGTCCCTGGGAGCTCCCCATGGTTTCAAAAAGAAAAGAAAGTTTGTCTCTACCCCATGTGCAGTTGCAAAGAGAGTGGGAGCAGAAAGCAGGACTGCTGACCTTCAGGACGTTCAGATCAAGCTGTTAATCTGCATCAATTCACATGACAATGAGGTGCAGTAGATGCCAGGAGTGATATGAATGATCATCGCACTCTACAACTCCTTGTCTTCAGAAGCCATTTAGCGTCTTTTAGGCTTCAGTTTATGTTTGACAACGTGATCTTACCTTCAATCTTTGCAAAGCTAATCACTAGGCAAGATGAACCTAGCTTCCCAACTCATGAATGACTCTATATACAATATAGTTTGCAGAAGTGAAAATCAGTAAAGGAAGAAGTAGTTATTTTTCTGAAAGCAGCTGTTTGCCACAGGTTGATCCATACTGCCATTTTGGATTTTCTATTTAGTCCCCCCTGTCAATTTTGTCTAACTAAAAATGAACATTTGTGATGTGGCAAAGATCAGGGCATTTGATTTATGAGCCATCACTCTGCTGTTTTGTGCCCGGGAAGCACCTGCTCCCCGTACTTGCTTTTCGGTTCCCTTGACTTGCCAGTGGATAAGGTACCCCTGGCATTGCCTTTCCTACTGTTATTCTCAGAGTTCAAGTAGACAGTGGGATGAACAGAAAAAAATAGGGATTTAGTAGCCTTGACTACTTTCTTTAGCTTTTGCTCCTTGCCCTTTCAGTAGCTACGGAGTAGCAAATGAGTAGGCAACACTGTGATGTTGTTGAAGATTGACATAGGTGTTGTTACTCCTCTGCCACCATTATTTCACTTAATACATCATCATAGGATGTCTATCTTATGAGACTTGAACACAGAATATGAAGTAGCGGAGACGGTTCAGTGCTCATGAACTGGGTACAAAGGAATTGAAGCAGCAGTGAGGGTAGATTATTTTGGTCATGAGCCATGGAGGAAAGAAGTGATTTAGCTGAGGTGACTCATGAGCCATAGATGAAGGAATTGATGCAGCAGAGAGGGCAGTTTATGTGGTTCATGAGCCATGGGTAAAGCAATGGATGGAGCAGCCAGGGCATAATATTTGGTACATAAGTCGAAGATAAAGGAAGTGACATAGCAGTAGGGTACTTGACTCAGTATTACAGGAAGTGATGCTGCAGTGGAGCACTGAAGGTAGTAATTAGCCATGAGCAGGGCAACTGGAATAATGTGGCGGGAAAGTCCAAATTACGCATCAGGATTGGCTAAATTAAGTGGCAAGAAAAGGCAAATTATGCAGATGAATGCTACACATTTTGTAATAGTATTACCTCATTAGTTTGTAACTGTGTCTAATGCTAACACTTTTTAGGTAAATATTTCACGTCATTAGTACCAGTTTAACAACAAAAGCACCTGAAAGATTACAAGTCAATCTTTGTGAAGGGACTTTCACTTGTTGCCACGTTTTTAATAACCTTTGAATAATTTCAGCTAGAAACATTGTTTTGTTAAAATCTGCAAATTATGCAACAGATGATGGATTGATTATGTGGCGAATTCAGCAAATCCAAAATTGTGAAGCAAACGCCGAACCTACAGAATTGCATAATGTCATTGGCCATGCCTAGGAGTACTTGAATCAAAGAGGCAGCACATTTGCTTCTTGATGCATGGCTAGCACCGAGGCATTGCTGTAGTCTTGAAGGCACAGTGGGGGTCATTCTGACCGCGGCGGTCGGCGGTCACCGCCCGCCAAGCGGTTCCCGCCGAAAGACCGCGGCGGCCATTCCGGCTTTCCCGCTGGGCCGGCGGGCGACCGCCAGAAGACCGCCGGCCGGCCCAGCGGGACAGCCCCTTCAACAATGAAGCCGGCTCGGAATGGATCCGGCGGAGTTGAAGGGGTGCGACGGGTGCAGTGGCACCCGTCACGATTTTCACTGTCTGCACAGCAGACAGTGAAAATCTTTGTGGGGCCCTGTTAGGGGGCCCCTGCACTGCCGATGCCAGTGGCATGGGCAGTGCAGGGGCCCCCAGGGGCCCCACGGCACCCGTTCCCGCCATCCTGGTTCCGGCGGTGGACACCGCCAGAAACAGGCTGGCGGGAAGGCGCTCGGAATCCCCATGGCGGTGCTGCAAGCAGCGCCGCCATGACGGATTCCCTGGGCCAGCGGGAAACCAGCGGGAAACCGGCGGGAAACCGCCGGCTCCCCTTTTCTGACCGCGGCTTTACCGCCGCGGTCAGAATCGCCCAGGAAGCACCGCCAGCCTGTTGGCGGTGCTTCCGCCGCCCTCCGCCATGGCAGTCATGGACCGCCAAGGTCAGAATGACCCCCTGTGTCTGGTTTTACTAATCGTGTATTTCTACCCTTTCAGGAAATGGTGGCAGGGAGGATAAACCTCTTGGGTTTATGCTAGTGGAAAGGCAATGCCAAATATACCAGGGCCCATATTTATGGGCTTTTGGCGCAGGGCAGCACATGAAGTCACATAGCTGTGCTGCCCTGCGTCAAAGTGAAAGGGCAGGAATGTGCCTTATCTATGGCGTAAGGCACATTCCTGCCCTTTCCCACTGCGCTGGCACCGTTTTCACAGCCTAGCACCAATGCAGGCACCCTTGCACCATGGTGCAAGGGTGTCTGCTTTATAGGCAGGATTTTGTTGGTGCAGAAGGGGATACCTTCCTGCACAAAAACAATCCTGGGAGGCTTTTTCCTCTCTTTTGTATGTGCTGCAGAATGCGAGGATATTTCTCCTCGTTTCACCTTTCTTGGGAGGCTTAAGGTTTTGGCGCATCCCCAGGTTTACATGGTCTTGTAAATCTGGGAATACATCAGAATCCATGGGTGTTGCGTGGGAACACCCACCACTGCGCCCATGAAACGCCTCCCTGGTGCAGATTAAGATAACGCAGCAATTTGCACTGCCTTGTCTCACTCCATATCTATGAGGCCACGTCTGTAAGGCCATGCAAAGGAGCTTTGTGTGGCCCCATAGATATGAGTTCAAGGTTTCCGCCAACACTAAGTCGCAAAAGTGACACAGTGGCAGCACAAGGGGCTTGTAAATATGCCCCTAGTAATGCAAAGAAGGGTTAAGAAATGTTGGCTATTTTTTTCTATCTGCAAATAGAAATGAGTGAAATTATCTGAAGAAACTGCCTACTTAAAATGCTTATATTAGGAGTGTATATAACAATGTCTCAGGAGAAAACAAAGCTGCCAAATTGTCAATTTTGAGTTTAAAAATATGTAATTTAAGATGCTTTTTCTATGCATCTTAATCAGTGTTTTGGAACTCAAAAGCCTTTGGGCTAAAAGTAAAATGTCCAATACAATACTGCACCATCCTGAGACTTAATCACTCCATTTCTAATGCTGAGATTGGATGGAAGGTATGCAATATCTGCAGCCCATTTGAATATTTAATGAACTCCCAATTCAGGGTCTCTGCACCAACTGAGGAGCTATTAGTCTGGAAGCAGCTATTCTATTTTTGTCTACATAATGTATTTTAAATTTTAAGCTGGTTTTCAATTTTTCAAAATTTCTTTCAGGTTGTTCTACTATTCATTGACAAATTAGGATATGTTTGAACAGATTGTATTCCAGGACTCCAACTGGTTTATCATGAAGAGGCATAGGGCTATTTGCAGCCAATATGGATGCTTGAACTGATGTATATCCCATGACCTATTGACGTTAGGCCTGTCCAAGTTAGGCTCTTGCAGGTAAAGTGAATATACTTGAAGATGTAGATTCATGGATAATATGAATACATGTAGGAGGAGAGCCGTACATCCAACGTCATAGGACGACTCTCTTAGATTCAGATGCATGCTGTTCGCAGTTCTTACAAGATAACGCTGTCTGGTGTTGGGTGCCCACCCCCCTTGCAACTCCACTCGATGATAAACATGTCCAAAATCTAATCTTTGTTTAATTAGATGTTACCTACTGGGGAGCTCCTTGACCCCTCGTGGTGCTTTTACATGCCCACTCACATAAAATGACACCCACCAATATATGTTTTCATTTTAAATGAAAGAAATCACACTAGGAAGAGCTGTGCTCTTCCTGCAGAGTTTTCCCAGAGTTCTTAGCAAATGGGCGCTAAGAGTGCAACTATCAATAGTGCAGCAGGTGCCCTCTGCACCCTACAGCTCAATTTTACAACTCAAATAGGGAATATCCAGCATATTTCCATTGCTTGCCTTCGGGCTTGGAGGGCCTTGTTACGCCAACAGCAGCATCCAAAGTGCACAGTATCTTTCGGCCACTTTTTAGGTTCATGTTCCCAGCTGTTCTTCATTGCACTACAGGGAACATGGACCTCACTACCCATTAAGCCTTCCTAATAGGCAATCAGGTTAATGCAGCACAAAACTGAGATGAAAAATACCTCCTGTGGTAAGTGGTAGATAGGCAGTAGGTTAATATTAGTACACAACGCAACCAAAGGCCTTATTGACTATTAGGGCTCTGCATCAAGCCCATCATTATCTGTTTTAAACAGGCCCCACTTCCAAAATGTTTCACAGCCTTTCAGAAATAGACAGGAAACACAGCCAACAGTACTCCTCTGACTCCAGCTGTTACTGTTACACAGCTTAGTTGTCAAATAAAAGGTGTGTCTACAACATACAGAAGAACAAAGAGATAATTTGACCTTTGAAGGTGGAGCACAAATCCGATGATGTGGAGCAGGAAAGTTCTCCACTGTTCAGAGGGTACCTCTCCCTGGTACGGTGAGAGCCACAATGGGGGAAAATATTTGTGAGTGCAGCTCCATCATGCGTGTTAAGCACTGTGGATTTATAATCACGTATGTAGGCCTATGTAATGCACCCCCCCTACAAAGTGGGGAAACGTTACCAATTCTCAAATTTAAATATCCCTGAACTAGTTGGAGTATTCTCCTAGCACTTGTTAAACCTTTTAATGGTTTTATGTGCAATACCAAAGGGGGGCTAGTCCAACTTCTTTTCCGGTATTGTCTTGGCCACTCGTTGATCTTCCCCATGGTGGAGCCAGCTGCAGCTTGCCCATCAGGAACAACGCCTTCTCCTGCAAACTATACAGGGTCAGGAATGCAGAGGTGCGCTGATGAGACATCTGTGACTTTTTGATGGAAGTAAAATTACCACTCACTTCTAAAGTAGGTATCAAAACATCTGCTTCCTGTTCACTCTGGCCTTCAGTGAGACTTACAATGAGACAAACGTGGTAGGAAGGCATTTATGATTTCGGAGAGAATCAGCGGTGGCAGAGAAAGCATGGATGGTGCCAAAAAGGCAAACAGTGTTACGTGAGTGTTACGTGATACTCAGAGTTCCCACAGAAAACAGTTTGTGGTACCTGATAACAAATTGGTAGTAGCTGAGAGGATCATGGTGCTGAAGAGGATGCTTGGGGTACCCAAGAAGACAGCAGTGGGGGTACTGCTGAAGCTCAGTGGTTCTTGACAAGTCGCCATTTGTATCTAAAAGGGTGGACCAATGGTATCTGAATGGACATAAGTGGTACCTGACAGTGTGATTTCTTATAAGTGAATCAGCAATACCTGAGAAGATTAGGGCCCAAATGGATATCTGTTTTATCCTAAATAGAATCAAAAATGGGCCAGGAGACATAAGAAGATTGTTGGTAGCAGCTAAAAAGAGATCATGGTAGCAGCAGCATAAGGGGTGTTAGCTTCAGAGATGACACCAGTGATCCATCTGAAGTAGCAGACAAGCACTGTCCAAGAAGTCACTGCTGGCAAGGCACTGGCATTTGTCATGAATTAGGAGCTAGCAAAGACACTTGGATTTGGAAGAGTCAAGTAGCAATGAGGGAATGGGAGTACATGTGAAAAAAATTATATATTTTTGTACACTGCAAGTTGAGCTGTTTAAGGAAGTAGGGAGTTCCATTGTGGCCTCTTTTTACAAGGAAACAAGTCTCTATTTCACGTCACTGCCTATTGATTTATATCTCATTTGGTCATGTCCAGGGATATTCTTTGTTTTATTTATTTGTGTCTGTGTCGTGCTTATATTGCTTTATTTAAGTCTACACCACTGAATTTTTATTGTCCAAATCTATTTCTTTTAATTTAAAAACTATTTTGTGTTTTACGGTGATGTCTGTATAATAAAAATATTTATCACTCTGGGAAAAAAGAGTCATCTGTAAATATAATTTCTGAAAAGTCTAAGATTAATAAAGATTAAAGCTGTGTTAATGGCTGTGTGAGTGTTTCATTCCGTTTGTTATGTCTAATTCACTTCTTTCTAAAGCAACTTACAATTAAACTGAGGAATAATTTTGTGAAGAATTTTAGAGCCAATTTCAGAACTCGGGTTCCAGGCACACACTGTAAAACCAGAAGGGGTCATACTTATCAAATAATGGAGCCTGCAGCTGATTTTGCAAAACCTATGAAATCCCTGTGAAACAAACAATTGGTTTTGGACTTGCTAAAACGACTGAGTACTGTGTCTAAAACACTATGACATGTTCACATTCCACCTCCATCACCTTCCTCGTGCAGAGTTTGCATGATTTTGCATATCAAAGTGCCACTGAGGTCTCACTGTTGAGTTTGGTTCTGTCTTGCTTTACTTCTAACTTGCTAGGAGGGTCTCCGGGTCATTCTTAAGTTTTTCATCCAGACTTACTCCATTCTCTCCTGTTTTCCTTCTTCGGTCTGGATTTGGAGATAAGACATTTGGCAAAGTGTGCTCTCCATAATAACTTCCATCCTCCTCCCCAAACTCACCTTTATTCCCCATTTCTCCAACTTTCCTAGGTGGCTTTTAAACTCCTGTATTCTTCTATATGGCTTTCCATCTCAGTTCCATGCTAAACTCTGCTCCCTCCCTCCATGAGCTCAAAGTGCTCAAAGGTCAGACTCAGACAAAAAATAGTCCTGGGCACCAAAATAAATGTAGCCCCCATTAATGAATTAGATAGGTAGAAAGTGGCCCATGTTTGCAAATTGGGGCACTTACGAACTTTTGAAGACTTGCTGTTCAAGTGTTTTTCAAGGTATGGAAGAATGCAAGGATTTGAGCTTGCTACAGGCAAAATTTGTTTTAAAACAGGGAAATCAACAGTAAAAACGGGCCCAGTAGGCTATTAAACAGGCCCATAAACAGCCACAAAATTAGCCCATCTAGCACTGCCTGATTGCCCTGTAGGCCAGTCTGATCCTGTTGAAAACTGACATTCCTCCACCAATTAAGAGGTACAGAAATTTGAGGCAGGTCATATGACCTCATTGTCGTCTTTTCTTCAAATCAGGAGATAGAGGAAGATTCTCATAATGTTCTCCTCATAACGTTGTAGCCAATCACAATACTGAAGGAAATCGTACCCCCCCCCCCCTCCTAATCAGTCTGGACACAGGGAAATTCCCACTCCTCCAAACATTCGGGACAAAGAAAGAAATTGCCATTGTTCAACTGCCGATCAAGAAACAGAAATAAATTCCACCGCAAAAAGTCGTAAAAAATAAGTAAAAGCTAGGCCACTAGCTCCATCGATCCTGCGCCAGTTCACATGATCAGATCCTTCCTTTGTCCCCTTGCCAGCCAATCAGAACAAAGAAGGAAGTTACTGACATCAGGATTTCCTTTTTTGCACCCCAAGGGCTTGCTCGGACCTCACAGGTGTGAAATTGCCCAATGATCAAATAATTCCTGCCTCTTGTACTTCAGGTAAGCCAATATATTGTGCCAGACCACCAGCAGCATGGCACGTCCAGACCACACTGTGACCAACCCAAACATCCCATCCACCCCAAACACATTAACACCACCAATCCCAACAAGATTATTCATCTCCCATTCACCCCGTGTTTACAGCCACTAGCAGAATAAACTCTACATTTCATCATTTCCAGGCCTGCGTGTTGAACAGGTCAAAAACAACAGAAGCACATACACATTTCATGCAAATTAAGGGGAAACTTTATGGTTCCTGGTTACCAGTGCTCCCATGATCAACAGCCTTATTTTGAGACTGGTGAGCAAAACCTGACAGAATATCCTCTCCACCAAACTACACAGTTCCTCAGCGCTGTTGACAGTCAGTGGAACAGCCATGGTTCTGACAGCAGAGCCTATGTTGGATTTGTTGACAGAAACCTTTGAGCAAAGGCCTGAATGACATTAAGCCATCAGTCAATAGAAGTCAGTCTGCCGTCCCTATTGAGTTAGGACGTTCCGATGTAATTGTTTATGCTCAGAACTAGGTCAGTGAAAACCTGGCAGTCTCAAAGTGGAATTTGTATTAGTGCCCTCAACGTGCTCTGAAAAAAGTCCCAGCATGTCTGAACCAACAATTCTTGTTTTCCAAAAACAATCTCACGCTTGGAGAGTTGGTTTTTGGAAAACAAAAAACTTTGCTGTGTTTGTGCTTTGAATATGGCACCTGGACAACACAGCTTCAGTGCGTTCAGTTAAGCCGAAGGACACAGATCTCCACCTGTCTGGGGAGACCCTTAAGTATGATGGGCTGTACTCCACCATGGTAGCAAAGCACATCCTTCTGCTGGCCTGGTGGAACGGAATACTGCTCACCATACTTTAAATAATGCCCCACATCTGTAAGAGAGCGTAACTCCTTGACAGCCTGAGTAGATGTGAGTGAACAGTAGAAGGCTCAAATCCAGGGGCCTCCTACAGGTGTTCCTGACTCATACCCAGAAAGTCCACACCCCAGAGGTAACGCTACTGCGGAACCCATTAAGTCTAGGGTTGCAAAGGTAGCATGTACACAGAATGGAACCTTCAGGAAGTACTGAAATTTGGGTATTACTCGCTGAAAAAGTAATTCCTGTTCTGATTCACCTGATGATTCTCCATTCCTCCCTGCAGTTTTCTCCTGAGTTGCTGGCCGTTTTGAAAAGACAAAAACACTGGCTTCACAAGAATAGTCATCAGTGTTTTCTCAGATCTCACTGCAGGTAAGGAAGTTATGGTAATACACAAGGCACTATACCTAATAGCATACAGTAGTAGTAAGATGCATCCGTCATCTCTCAATGAGATCTGTCATCTTTCTCAGGTATGCTGGACAGGCTGCAGCAGATGTGCACATCATACGGTGCTGAATCAGGACCCCTGGCTACACAGGTTACTGCGAAGGAGCTGATGTTCACCAAGCTCCATGGGGCACGAAGCTTGGATGAAAAAGACAAAGATACCTTGCAAGCAATAAGGCTATGTCATTCCTGAGTTTGGAAGCCGGTGATGGTCACGACGCTTAGTGGACATCGACACGGTTTCTCTAAGTGGAAAATCATAAACTTCACACTAAAGAAGGATACTTGAATCGCTTATGGTGAGACAAATATTTTCGCAAACCAGAATGCTTGCAAACGGTGTAAAAATAAGTTAACATAATAGTGTAATGAGTGCCTCAAGGTGTGTGCACATAATCAGGTGCGAGGGGGGTAAAGGTACATAGGGGTGTCATCAGACACACAGAGGCATAAGCCTGGGAGCTAAAGAGCTAACAATGGACTACCAGTGTCCCTGGATTTGATCTGACTAGCCAACTGGGAAACATCACAGAAACGAAATAAAACTTGCATATTTTCCTAGATTATATTGAAGGACAGCCCTGGTTTTATGAACGACAAAGTAGGCGAATATTATGCAGTCTCTTCTTGCTTAACTTTTGTATAGCACATAAAAGCTCCTATAATCCAGCTACCCTGGTCAGGAAATTAATAACATAAACATTACATCTCCACCTATAAATAGCAGTAGTCCATACAACATTTCCTCTTTTCTTGATGAGAGTCGACTGTCCAGGAAACAACAAAAAAAAAACATCATAAACAGTTACTGAAAACCAAAAAGCAGCAAAAGAGCTTCTTTCCTTTGGTCATTGTCCTTCCAGGGCTAATGTTGAACTTGCTTTGCCCTCTTTGAACGAGTTATGTCAAATCTATTAAAACAAGCTCGCTGAAAAAAACTTTGCACCTTTAAATGGCATTCACATACATCCAGGCAGCTGCTTACATTAACACTTCAACAGGCAAGTATCTGCCTTGCAACAAAGAATACATTGTAACTGACTGTTACATAAATGTAGGTAAAACTCAACTTCAAATTAACAAATCAGCCACAGCGCATTGAAACAAAATTACAATTTCGCAACCAACCCTTAAAAACAGTCACCCTGTACGATTGGCTCAAAACAAAGCAACAATTTCATACAGAGCCTTGAAAGCAGACACCTATCCTATATTGATCCAAATAAATCAAAACCTCAATTTAAGCACCAAACAAACAATAAATAAATCGACATTAAATCACAATCAAATGGTAGTGAACAATATTTTGTAAGACAATTAACTCTAGCAGCAAAAAATGAAGGAATGGTGTACACAACAGCTATTTATAGCTGGGGGTGTCCTTTGTTTTTGTTAATATCGTTCTGCCCCAGGGAGCAGGATTATGGGAGAGGTGTACAAAATAAAGCAAGAAGAGAGACTGCATAACAAAGCCTCAAGCCTTGTAATAAAATTATAGGTTTTTGTGCATAGAGGGATACTTTATTATCTTTCCTACATGTCAGGCAGTCAGTCTGTTAGGTAGCCTCTTCAGGCTTCACGGTGGTTTGTTGATGGTCTTAAATATCTCAGTTGTCACATTATACTCTTTAGAGCCTCACCTTTGTCTCAGGACTCTTGGGCTTGCTGGGGCTTCCACACAGGACAGGTTCAGCAGCAGGCAAGGCAAGCAGAGTTTTAGTAGGGCCACTGGCTTAGTGCTGCCCAAAAGGGTATGCGTAACAATTGTTGATTCACTGCACTACTGAGGAATGTGTGATAAGTCTTGAAACGATGTGTTCATATGCCGTTCTTTATTTTCTCCGATTAAAAATAACACTTTTAGACACATTCCGCAATACTATTTCACCTCAACTTTTTCAGTATTAAAATATCATATACAATACATATATGCTATATAAATCTGTCCAATATTTCAAATGTTCACCTGAAGATCACATACAATACATATAGTATATAAATCTGTCCAATATTCAATATTTTCACCAGAATCCCCATGGCGACTATAGTTCATGCACTATATTATGCAATTCCTAAAAGGGGTAAAATCACAGTCGTTGAAAAATGGCATTCTTATGACCTCACACATAATAATTAAGAACAAATCAATATGAAGCAAAAATGATCTAATACATGCATTTTCTTAACATACATTACCCATTAACTGCCGAAGTGATCAATAAATTGCAATCAGATTGAGTGAGAGTGGCCGAGTGAAAAAAAATCAACAATGCATTATTAAATAGTGCATAAGTCAACCCATAGGGAGAGGAGTGCCCATGTGCTACAGGTAACAGAATCCCGAAAGTGATACTCCATTATGTCAGCCAAAAAGCCCAAATCCATACCTGGATAATTGATGAAAATACATTAATGAATCCTTACTGTGAGAAAATTGTTACTGAGGTGGTCCTAATGCTGCAAAATAATACAACACCTAGATTCAAAATCGAATCACATCATGTATCATACCAACTCCCTAGTTACACACAGATTTCAAAAAAACAATTACTAATCACACTACAATTGCATGTGTAAACTGAATTCTCCAAAACCACTGAAGCCAGTCGTGCTCACAGTGAGCAATACAGAAAATGTGAGCTAGATGTACTAAAAGAACAACTCATGCGGTTATCCATAATATGCACTCAATGATGCCCAAGTAGTAAATTATGAAGAGAAGACACACTCACTTAAGTAGTTTTGATGCCTGTGTACATATATCTTATCAAATGGCCATAGTGTGGGCCAGTGAATCAAGTGTCACTGAAATGACGTAATGCATTGCATCACAATATCATCAATAAGTACATATTTAGATCAGATCCTGAAAATACAAAAAACTCAAGGGGGAGACTGCACGCTCAGTTACCACATCTCAGTGCTGTGAGTGCCCGCATTCTACTCTAGCTCCATCTTATGTGTACCACATGTAAACATAGAAACAGGACTAAAAGCGTCCCTGAGACAAATGAGAGCGGCAGCCATTTCTCAGTGGCCCGTGTAATGAAAGGTAACTCGGAACCCACATTCAGGCTAGAAACATGTAATTATAATTGATAATCAAAGAAGCTGAAAAATCGGCCTTGAAATGAGGCACCAGCTGCTTACCCAGCCAGTCATCACTGTGCCACTAGTTAATATATTGCGGTATTTGTAAAGCATATGACTATCAGCACAGTATAATGTAAAAATCTGATTAAGTTTTCATTATTAGTACATCCATTCTTTTGATCACTAAGTGTACTCTCTGTTCAGGTGTAAAACATAATAGGGCTCTTACATCTGAACAAAGAGTGTACACTTACACTTTAGGCCTGATTCACAAAGGTAGATGTACACTTTTGTGTAAGTTTACGATTGTTCACTATTCACAAAGGGAATTACAAGTAGTATCTTTACGAGTGCAGAGTCTCCGTGCATAAAATTAGATATCATTTTATGCACAGACACTGCGCATACTACTCATAAATCACTAAATAGCAAACAATGGTCAACCTACACAAAACTGTACATTTACTGTTGTAAATCAGGCATTGAGTTATCATAGTGATCATAAGAGGAGACTCACTAATAATGAAAACGTAATCAGACGTATTACATCATACGGCTCTGATACTAGTAGATTGAGGCATATTCTTTACAAACACTGTAGTATGTTGACACTTGACACAATGACTGCTGGCTGGGTCACTAAAAACCTAATATCACCTTAAGAAGGGGCCTTATACAGCATTACATAGGTAGTCCTATTTATCCAAATCTAAGGAATCTGGTAACTGGCTTACTAAGATGAGTAGAGGCTTTTACAGATTTGGCAACTGTGTCTTATGTGGGTACACATAAGACACAAAGCTGACATTTCAGTATAACACAGCGTCACTTATTGGATACATGCAAACATATCATGTTCCACCAAATATGTTGTATATGGTATCACATGCAAATGTGGTTTGGTATATATTGGAAGTACCTTTAGGCCACTGAGAGAAATGGGTGATTAAAAAGAATGAGCGGTACTAATTTGCTTTACAATTCAACACTTTTAAGAGTGATATTTACAAAAAGATAATGTTTCATGGGATATATTATATTCTTATTGACCCTAAACTTGGAAAGATAAAACTTGCCCTTGAGAAAGCTACGTGGATCCTGAGATTAAATGGGGTTGAGAGAGGCCATTATAGGGATCACAAGCTACAGTATTTTCTGGGTGACTGACAAACTTTTTTTAATCTTAATGCAAACATATTCTGCATTTGGCAAAATAATTTCTTTTGATGAAGGTGAGCACCACAGTTATGTCTCTTTGAGGGATATGCAGATGTATCACCAATACGTATTATGAACCAATCTCTTTGATATGTGTTCTACTAATGAGTTAATCTTGTACATTTGTCTTTCTCTTAAGTCGTACATTTGGGAGTAGAGTATCGTGCATGACTTTTATTCTTGGTTATAGTATTTGTTGGGTGGATTTGTTATTCACTATTACACTGGTACATTTACCCTGTCAACTTTTGTCTAATGGACCTCTCTATTGTTTGAGACAGTTGTTACTACTCATAGCTATATGACCCTTAGCTGGAATATATGGATTCACTACAACTTCCTTAATGCTGATTATTTGCAGATGGCTACCATTCTCGTCTCCTTTTTTTCTTGGATGCTATTTTAGTTGATTTTAATTTGTAACTTTGTGACGCTATTTATTGGTATAAGATGGGTTCTAAGGATATGCGCATTTCCTATGTTTGTTAGTCGATTTTGTGCCTCCAGTGATTTTTAATTATAATTAGATGTTTCTGGCCCAAGTTCATGTTTCAAGATAACTTTCTTTATGTGAAGCACTGAGAAATGGCTGCATCTCCTCTTTGCCTCAGAGACACTTTAGTCCTGTTTCTATATTTACATGGGGTAAACATCAGATGGCACCAGGGTAGAACTCCGGTACAAATAGAACTGAGATGTGGTAACCGAGCATGCAGTGACGTTGGGTGAGTCTCCACCTTGGGTTTCTTGTATTTGTCATGATCTGCTCTAAATATGTACTTATTGATGGCATTATAATGCATACCAAGTTGAGGGGATAGAGCCTTATGAAACATGTATTGGTTAGAAGAGTTTCTTTATTTTTTGATCCAAGAAAAAAGGAATGGCTTTTGAAAACTTTATTTCAAGACTCATTGCACGCTCCTCAATAGTGCTCACAGTGAATGAACAATGGCTTTGAGACTTTTCTGCATTTTGAAGGGACATGAGGGGAAAGCCCTTCTCCCTAGTTGAAGCAATAAAGAACATTTAGGACTGTTTAACCAACTGTAGGCTACTTGTGCAGACATTTGCTGTGGCCACCTTCTGATAGGGTATGGGAAACACACTGTCTCCACACTTTGATTGTAATTTTGGAGCAAGTGCAGAAAACCTTCACTGAGCTGCTGGACAGCTTCACATTTTAAATACAAAGTTGGATGGGTAACTGAACCCACAGTGTTGCTCAATATCCTGTAAGCATAACAATTTCAAATTCTGCCAGTCAGGCTGGGTTCAAGTTCTCCCTTCTATAAAAGGAGAATGGGATTGCAGGATATTCAGCCTATGTGCAGGGGCTCAGGCAAAAGTTTGTGGGGCTCATCTGTCAAAGCTATGCATAATCCTTCCATTCTAGCTGAAACAGAAGAAAGCAGGGATTGGGGGTAGATTATTTTTCCTTGAACAAGACGAATCCCGTGCCTTGCAACATCATTGTTAGTGCAGTAAAAATGGCACACCAGCAATGTCCATAATTCCATTATTCTACTGTACTGTTACTAAAATTGGAAAAGGATTACACCAAAGATGAATGCACTTAATGTTTAGAAACACTAGATATGAAAAAAGAGTGGTTAAACCAAACTGGCAGGGGGTTGGTGGGTCTCCTTTCTCAGCACATACCCTCAAGGCACCAATTTGCATCTTGGAAGAGGTCCATATGGATTAGGTGTTCTTCAAACTGTTGCAAAAAAAAGCAAAATGTACAAGATAAACTTTGACCCTAAAGGAAAAAAATACAGGGACGTCAAGTTGTCACAGATCTTCATGTTTGCCTCTCCATTCCTTGTCACCTCAAGATTAAGAACACAGTGGAATAACCTGACACAAAAGATGGCACAAAGCCTCACCATTACTCATGAGTTTTCGTGCCTCAGCACCTTTCAAGATTCCACAAGGTTCAAATCATTGAAGCTCATAGCCACACCAACTCTAACTGCACCACTCATGCAGCCAAATTCCACTTGCTCTGTAATTGCTAAGTATTCAAGAAATATGTCATCAAAGATACATAAGACTTATTACCATCGGAACCATTTATCATTCCAACAAAACATTTCTTGATGACCTAAGTCTTTCAGGTCTTTCCATCACAAATGAGATGAAAGAAACTTAACAAATTATCTTCAAACATCTGTCATCAAACAACAACTCATTGAAAATGCCACAAACGAAAGGCAACATCATTAAATTGTTAGTCAAATCCATTTTAATGATCAACTTGCGAAGGAAGCAACCCAGGATCCAGATGACCTTGCCAGATACCAACCAATTATGTAACTCTTCAGAAAGATAACTGAGAAAGTGATATCCAGCCAGATGTAAGAATCTCCTCCTGCACAGTTAACAGTATGTCTCCAGATAAGAATGGACTGGTAAAATGGCATCCATCAAAACGATGGATAAGACCATCTTCATCACAAAAAATGGAAGTATTTTCCATTTGATCCTTTTTGGCCTCTATAAGGTTGTGGACATCGCTGAAAGTGAAGTCCTTACAACTATCACGAAAACATTCATGGGCTTCTCAGATGCTGTTGTTTACTGGTCCACCATTTATATTTAACTCATCCAGATGGACAATTCTGATGTCAGGGGTTACAAGTTACTT